>NC_080058.1:2557500-2802500 GCF_026212465.1 Amaranthus tricolor
GAATGAGGTAAATAACTAAATATAATGTGGGTATTATTGTAATGGTATACTTAGTGATCGTGTGCGTAAATAAATTTGAATTCATGCTCGTGCATACAAGTGTTTTTTTGAAAATTTTACTTGCTATGAATAGTAAAGTCTTGCATCTTTAATTAAAGTATACTAATTTTTAAATGAGACGGTTTCACGATTAGACCATCTCTATTTGAATGACCCAATATATATTTTTTGTCTTAAAATAATTATTTATAACATTAAAGTGATCACTTATAATTTTAATATAATTACTTTTTATAGTCTTAGAGTGATTACTTATAACCTTAAAACGATTACTTATGATTTTAATGTAATAAATTGAAGAAATGAGTTATTATATAGATCTGTCTCATGGTGAGACGGTTTCATACAAGACGAGCTGATTAAAGTATTGTCAAGATTCAAAATTCTATCAAAAATTAAAATTAATGGTTAAAACTCATAAATATGTTATACTTTATCCAATCGGCCTGTTGATTAAAAGTATGTATGCAACACATACCTTCTTCATATTAGCTGACACTAAATATTCAACTCATATTATGAATATATTCATTTGAATAAAATTGATCATCAAATTTAATCTAACTAAATTGAAAATCAACCATGGAAGAATATCCACTAAGCCACTAAGCTCAGCTTGCATTCTATATCAAACAACTAATCTACAATATTGGTTCAAAAGGGAAACTTAAGTAATCTAGCAATCTAAGTTTTTAGATTTAATAATGTATGAATAGTGGGATTATATTATAATCTCTTTATTCCTAAGAGATTTATTAATTTCTATTTCTGTCTTTTTTTAGTTTGCAATATTTTTATATTAAATAGTGTTCTCACTACATTTTGTGATACTTATTCACACATTTTATTTTATTTTGTTTCATTTTTAATCATATCAACGCAATTAAATAAAACCCATCCTTTTCTTAACAATTATATTATTTCATATTGTTGCAATATTTTAACAACCAAGGAGTATGTATTATTTTTCATCAAGTGATAAATAGTTTTTGTAGTTCGTCAATAAATACATTATAATTATAGATGTATATATAGCACATGAATATGTCTGACAAAAAACAAGTTTGTTTTTCACAACCTCTTATTCAATCATGCAACATTTGTAGTCAAATGCTTGTATAATGTTGCAATTTACTAATGGACCTCAAATGTCTTGTAATCCTGTTCTAAGGTAGTCAATTTTCTTCATTTTCAATGATATGAATGATTGATAACTCTTTAAAATGTTTTTTTTTTTTTTTGCATTATGTGCTTGACCAAGAAATATGGATAGCCTAGTAAGAATTGAATTCAATACATTATAATAAAAAAAATCATTAGATCAAATCTAAGTTTACAAAATAGCCCAGCAAATGTAATAATTGAAATTTAGTCTAACTCTGAAAGCCAATAGCTCAACTGTCGAAAGCAATTTTGCCTAATTCTTATTGATTTACAAATGAGCGTCACAAACATATACTACAAAAGAATAATAAAATGGCGACTACACATTTCATCGCCATATAATAGCTAAATAGAAAAAAAATGGGTCGCGCGACGGGCCTTAAGGCAGTCGCCTTTTTGGTGGCGGTAAAAATAAAAGTAGACGCGATTTCCACGGCATTTTTCATGAGCACATGGGCGACCACCTGGCAACGAACATTCTATCACCAAACACAATCTGAAACGGGCGACGAACAGGGCCGTCGCCAGCCTCTCGCTGTCCTTTCTGAATGCAGGCGACCAAAGGCGCCCGTTGCCACCCTTTATGCATTTTTTTCCCTTTTTCTCATTATATATATATATATATATATATATATATATATATATATATATATATATATATATATATATATATATTTGTTGTAATATTAAGATAAAAATATACACATAAAACAAATAAATAAAAATTAAAAAAAGGACATATTATATATAAAACAAAAGTTTATCTACAAAGTCACAAAAGTTACATATATTCAATCATTGATTAGGAGGAGGTGGAGGAGGGGGCTGAGGCAAATTGAGATGTGTTTGAACAAATCTCAAAAAAAATTCTCGTTCTTTTTCGATTTATTCAGTCAGCCTTTGGTGATTCTCATACGCAGTTTGAGCATTTTCCATTCGCACCGCTTCCTCTAATCGATTGTTAAAATCCATTTGTCGTGCTTCCAAATCTGCAAACCTTTGTTGAATGATGGCATCATAATCAGGTTGTGCAGGTTGAGAAGACGGATTATAAGTTGGCTCTGATGGATAAATAATTTGAGAGGCGGATCCAACCCCAAATACCTCTCTCCTTTTATTCCTTTTTGTGCATGACCCAGTCTCTACATTTTTAATAACATCGAACCAAAATTGACTTGAGTCAAAGGTAGGATGCACGTCCAATAAAGCACGATATTCATCCTTCAATAAAACGAACAAATCAATTAGAATTAAACAAGTTAATAATTGATAATAAAATTAAAAAATAAAAAGGTTAATAAATTATTACATTAACTTTTTGCGACTTCGTATTAGTGTCTGGAAATACACTAGCTACCGATATTACATCATACTGGAGGGAAGAAACTGATGGTAAGTGTCTGGAAATACACTAGCTACTGCATCATGCACCATCAGTGAGTATGAATTTGGATTGTTTGACGATTGCTCTCCCACTACCGGTACAACATTAGATGTTGTTCCTATATGTGTGTTTTGATGATATTCCCACTCATAGTAATTTTCAACAAACCCTTTCTCATTAGATGTTCTCTTATTTCATTTGGTTCTTTATAACAATTATTACACTTTTTACAAAAACATCTAATCTCAGAACTCATGCTATTTTTACGAGCAAAATCTAAAAACTCTTCCAACCCTCTAAACTAAACTTTTCATTTTTTCATCGGTTGTACATCCAACTTCTTTCTTGCCTAACAATCATTTTTAACACCTATATATAATATAATAATATAATTATTCCATTGATTAGTAAAGTAAGTTATGACAATAAAAATATATAAAACAATTCATGAGAATAAAAAAATATGATAATAATATAATTATTCTAATATGAATTATTAAAGCAAATTAATGGCAATAAAAATAAAATATAAAATAATAAAAACATAAAAAAAACTCATGTAAATAACAAAGAAAATAAAATATGTACTAATTAAATAATCAAATTAAATCAAATTAATGAAAAAAAAATTAAACATAAATAATAAAAATAAATAAAACAACTCATGTAAACATAAAAAACAAGCTACATAAAAGAAAATCACTAACCTCTCTTAATGCTTTCGTTTCCGAAATATACAATGCATAACAATTATATGTCATTAATACAAAACATGGCGACAACACGGCGATTACAAACCGTCGCCATTTTTCAAATTCAAGTTTCAAAAATACGGATGAAAAAGGGCGACGAGCTGGCTACCACACTATCCGTCGCGAACGATTAAAATAAAAACAAAAAAAAAGTACTAGGATTGGCGACCAAATGGCTACTAACAAAGTCGTCGCCCACATTAAATAAAATCATAAATTAACCGTTTAAAAGCATGTCGTCGAACTGGCGACCATTTGTTGCCGTCGCCATATTCCTTTTCCCATGGCGACCACCCCTGAACGTCGCTCTAGCCGTCGGCATTTTTCATAACACAAAAGGCAATGGAGCTGTCGTAGCCAATCCGTCGTCGCCGGCAATCAGTATCTTTCCGTCGCTTTTTTTCCATTGCTATTTCAATACTTATTTGAAGTGAAAAAATTTATTCAACACTGATTTCTACTTAGAATATAGAGAACCAAAACTGATCTGATCTTCATGCGATGTCATTTTCTATATTAAAGTATATTGTATACTCAACTCCTTTTAATTTTAATATAATATACACCGAACTTGAATGGTTAAACCCACGATCAACCAAAAAATATAGTTAACTAAATCTATCCTACACCCTAAAAGGCGAAACTAAATCAAAATCAAATTTGACCTAATATGTATCCTACAAAGTCTATCTCCAAGTGATTTGAAATTAGTCTTAACCTAAGTTGTAATTTACCTAACATGTTGATCTCGCGATTAACATGTTGAATAACTGAAAGTCTCAAAAATGTTATAATTTTAATAATAATGACAAATATATATATATATATATATATATATATATATATATATATATATATATATATATATATATATATAATAGGAAAATTTCACGTAGTAATCTTGAGGTTTTGGGTTTTCCACGTGATAATCAAAACTTTAAAAAAAATCTATGCGGTAATCCTGGGATAAATTGTTCAACCGTGACCTTTTTGCACATAAAACGTTAGCAAATGTTAATTTCGAAGCTTAAAGGTGATTGTACGCCTATTTATTCGACTCGCCATTTCAAATTCTATTAATTTCAACCTTTTTCCCTACATAAATTCTAACTCTAACATCTTTCATCTAAATCACATTTTTTCCTCACGGTGATTTGGATGAAAGATGGTAGAATAATGGTCTATATTTTAGGAGAAAAGGTTAAAACTGATAGAATTTGAAATGGTGAATCACATAAATAGGCGTACAGTAGCCTTTAAGCTTCGAAATTAATTTTTGATAATGTTTTATGTGCAAAAAGGTCACGGTGGAACAATTTGGTAAATCTCAGGTTACCGTGTGGATTTTTTAAAAGTTTTGGTATCACGTGAAAAAACCAAAATCTCAAGGTCATCACGTGGAATTTCCTATAATAATAATTAGAAAAAATTGTCCTGAATAATCCCACTTATTGTCTATTTACTGTGAATAATCTCTACAATTTATTATTTCTAAATAATCCAATTATTGTTTATTTAAAATAATTAAGGATAATTTTTCCTAATAATTATTACAAGTTTGCAGCACTTGGATAAATCTAATTCAACTCCATTTAATTTATATATTGTTGTTAAGTCCCACAGGTTGACACAATAATGAGTTTCTTAGAGCTAACTTGAGCTTCGACCTGGTATCTACTCATGATTAATAAAACTTTTAACATATGCCTTTGTATAACTTAGATAAAGTATGTAAGTGTGGATGTTGATCATTAACTTGCACCAACTTGCTGTTACTCAAACTCGACTTTAACCCATCAAACACCTCGTAAACCCATGATTGAAGCGAGAACATCATCAAATAACAAGTATAATGGATTCAAATTCAAATCGTAACAATTTGACTGTGTTTAGTAAGTAACTTTTAAGTTAATTTTTTTTTTGCTGATTTTCATCTTTTGGCTTTTTGGTTAATAAAAGAGTCAACATAAGTTAACGTATTCGTAAATGACTTGTTTTTATGTCAAAATGAAAATAGGCTAACATGGTCACTCTGACTTGTTGGTTTGGTGCCACGTTTTTATCTAATAAACAACCAACAATTAATACATAGTTTTATAAAATATATCTTTAAACAGCTGACTTATCTAACTAACTTAAAAGCCAAATAAAATGATTAATATTTTTACCTGGCCAAAAAAGTCAATTTAAAAACCAACTGCTTACATTCATTCACCAAAAACCCTTGAAATTGAATTTATTGTACTCATATAAGTTAACTTGCCTTACGTTCATATTATTTTGAACAAATACCATTTTAAGATTATTAATACTCGCATAAATTCAACCACAATTATAAAACAAAACATATATCAAATTATTTAGAGATTTCATATGACGACTAATCCAATACAATCGCAAGTTAAACTCGACATAATCCAATGTTGTTCTAAATTTATCCCTCCGTTTTTTTTTGATTTTCTCGTTTATTTTTTGCACAGTTTTCAAAGTAAATTTTGAATCTTAATATAACGAGATCTTACGTGGATATAGTTTATCATCTATATATGTCTTAAAAATCTTAATCAAATTTATCTCTCCAAAATAGAATATTCTAAACGGGAAGAACATTAGAAAACGAAAGAAGTATCAAACAGACTCATATCAAATTTACTTAAAAACTAATATAAATTAAAATCAATAACTTCGTCCACAATATTATATATTTTTATGATCATCTGAAACGGTATTCACCTATCTTTAATTTTAAATATTTACAACACTTAATCATAATACTTTCTCCGTTTTAAAATACTTATAATATTTATTTTTTCACGCAGTCTAATGCATTAATTTAATTCTTAATATCTATATTATGTATAATAAGAAATATTAAAAATTTGATATTAATAATTTTTACATTAAGACGAATTAAACAAGATTTCACTTGACTATGTTTTAATTTATAGATTATAAAAATTAATCACAAATTAAAAGAGATAAGTAAATAATGCTTATATTTTCAATATTGCTATATTGAAACGGAGGAAGTATTAACCTTATATGTACCCACATATGAAATAACTTAGACCAGACTCAAAACTCAAACGAACAATTTAACTTTCAAGTTTCAACCATGTACATTGGTGCATGTGAGTTATGACAATGGTTTGTCATGTTTGGTTAAAATGACATTTGACATATTCTTATGTTATTTTTAACCATTGTTTATCATCTAAATTTATTTTATATTTACAATAATTGTAGTATAATAAAAATATAGTCAACTTAAATCTTATTTGAATATTTTTATTACGTATTTTCATAATATTAAATATTTATGATTTTTAGTTATGAATAACCCATAATATAAATGACTGAAATATTACATTAGAGTGTAATAAAATAAAATGTAACAAAAACTTATAATATAACCGAAAAGTATACACTTTTTGGGAGTTGTAATAAGGGTTTGACTATTATCGGAAATTATTTTGTCTTTTATCTTTCTCGTAAGATTAGTGTATCGCCAAAATTAAAACACCAAGTATATCCTTTGTCTCTAAGTGATTGTTATATTTTTCGTTTTAGTTTCTTTCTTTCTTTTTTTAATATTCATATTTGAAATAAAGTCCCATTCACTTATTTTTAATTTTATACAGACAATTTAATTATTTGTATTAATTTCTAAATACTTTCACCAATTATAATAATACTATTTTTTCTCAACTAAAAAACACTATTTTTAACCATCATAATTTTTATTTGAAGATACACAAACAAATGAAAAGAATTGAAAAAAAAGTAGTTTTTGTAGAAAATGCATTCAAAAAGTAGTTTTAGAGTAAAAGAAAAAGGAGAACACAAAAGAAAAGATTTGAAAAAAAGCAAAGAAAAGGCTTCTTTTTTTTACTCTCCCCAAAGTCCCAAGGCTGCAGCAGCAGGTAGCATTACTGCCAAAAGTTGTGGTTCTTAACAAGTTTTTAATACACCCCAAAAATCATCTTCACCAAAAGCCAAAACCCATTTCATCAATCAATCAAACACACAACCCCTTATACCCTTTGTTTTCTCTCTCCATTAAACTCCCAACTTTGATCAAAAAAGTTAATTTTTTTTTAAATATTAAACTTCCATTTTTGTTATAATTGACCAAATTCTCATGTAATTTTCAAAAAAATATAGGAAAAGTTCAAAATTTTACCATTATCATAATTACTTCCCCTTTTTTATCTAACAAAATTACCCTTCTTCCCCCATAAATTTGAACCCTTTCTTTCTTTTCATCTTCCCTCATAACCTTCTCCTTATTTTTTCCCTTTCTCTTTCTTAATTTTTCTGTTCTAATGGAGTCATATGAAGCAACAAGATCAGTATTTTCTAGAGTGCAAAGTATAGATCCAGAAAATGCTTCAAAAATCATGGGTTATATACTTCTTAACCATGGAGAGAAAGACATGATAAGGTTTGCTTATGGACCTGAAACTATCATTATTTCTATAGTTAATAGAGCAAAAAATGACTTAGGACTTTCATCAAACACTTCATCTTCATCAATGGTTAGCCCTACTTCAAACCCTATTGCAATTTCTAGACCTAACCCACTTTCCCTTCCTCTTTCTTCTCCAAGATTAGCCAACAATGGTTTTAACCCATCTTCTCCTTCTTCTCCTTCTCTTTGGTCTCATTTAAGCCCTAATAATGGTAGTAATCCTTCTTATGCTGCTGTAGTTAATGGAAGTTGTAGTGCCCACAATGGGTCTTTTTCATCTTCAATTGGGTCTCCACAAATTGGGTTTTCTGGGAATAATAGTAGTAATAACGGTAACAGAGAGAATTTTATGGATGATTTTCACCATTTACAAGACCAAAATCTTAACTTTTTAAACGACCCATTGAGTATGAGTTCAAAAAGTATGGATTTTTATGAGCAATCTATGGATTTAGCTATGAGTCCTGGTTGTAGGAGTGATTCTATGTTATACCCATATTGGGAAAACTCGAATAATGGTGAAAATCACCCTCATTTTCATCGTAGAAGTGCTTCTTTTAATGATATGTATTACGGAACTGATGATTCTACTTCTGGGTTTGGGTTCAAACCTTGTCTTTATTATGCTAAAGGAAATTGTAAAAATGGTAGTACTTGTAAGTTCGTTCATGGTGAAAATTCTAGTGATGCCATTGTTGGTTCTCCTTGCAAGTATGAAGTATTTGAACAGTATCAAGAAGAGATTTTTAGGTCTAAAATTGCTCATCAACAAAGAATTGCTGCTCAGTTAATGTCTGGTGGTATGAATTCACCCTACAACAAATTGAATTTCCTTCCAACTGATGCTCAAAGGTAACATCTCTGATTTTTTACCTTTATATTTTGTGACCCATTTTTTGTGGGTTTTGTTTGGATAAATTAATGATTTTTATAGGTTTAATTTTTGTGGGTTTTTGAGATTTTTACTTGGTGAAGTAATTCCCATGTGGGTTTATTTTTTAATTAATTATTTTGATTTTTTGTTTGAATTTTCTCTTTGTGTTTTAGTAAAAGAAAATGTTAAAGTTTAATTTAGGCATTTAATTGGCAATGTAGATCTGCAGCAGCTGCAATGATGATGGGTGAAGAGTTTCATAAGTTGAATAGAGTTAGAATGGCAAGAAATGAGTTTTCTGGGTTGGATTCAAATCCTGGTTCAAGGCAGATATACTTAACATTCCCTGCTGACAGCACTTTCAAAGAAGAAGACGTTTCCAATTATTTCAAGTAATCATTTTTTTCAACTCATTATGACTAATTCTGAATTTCTAACCTTAATTATTTCTAATTAGCAAAAAGAATCTGTATTTATGTTTTATTTTTTTTGTTTTTGAAGCTTATTTGGACCAGTTCAAGATGTAAGGATCCCGTATCAACAAAAGAGAATGTTTGGATTTGTTACATTTGTATATCCAGAGACTGTTAAGATAATCTTAGCTAAAGGAAACCCTCATTTTGTATGTGATTCTCGAGTGCTTGTTAAACCATACAAGGAGAAGAGTAAACTTCCTGACAAGTAAATTTTTTCTCTTATCATCATACATTCATATTGTTTTATTGTGTTTTTTTTTTCATTTTTCTTGATTTGGGCATTTTAGTCATTTCATTTATCTTGTTTTAGGAAACAACATCATCAACAATTGGAAAGGGGAGAGTTTTCTTCATGTTCTAGTCCTTCTGGTCATGATGGTAGAGACCCTTATGAGTTTCAACTTGGTATGTTCAGTTTAACCATGTTCTTTAATTGGATAGTTTGTTTCTCTTATGTTCTACACCCAATGTTTCTTTTACAATGTTCCATTTGCTTTTGGGTAATTCATCAATCTCTCTGATTTGTATATTATTGTTAATCCATGCGTTAAAACATAGTTTAATGAGATCTTGATAGATTTAAGTTTTAAATTAGTACATTAGCAAACGTGCTAAAAGCAAATGAGACATTTGAAATGAAACAGGGTATGTAGTTTATTAATGAAAATGTTGCAATCTGACTAATACAGATGAGTAGTGTAAGTTGTGAATTGGTAATGTAGTTATGTGATATGGGTTAATCTTGTTTAAGGTGGAAGAATGTTGTATAGTACACAAGAAATGTTGATGCGGAAAAAGTTAGAGGAAGCCGATTTACAACAAGCTATTGAACTTCAAGGAAGGAGGCTTATGAATTTGCAATTTTTGGATTTGAAGAATCATCAACACCAACACAATGCTAGTGTTGGATCTCCTATTCCCTCGCCTAATCTTCCTCAAATGTCGTCAGGCCAAACCGCTCCTCCCGTCTCTAACGGTTTCAATCAAGATGCTTTCGAAGGTTTCTACTCGACCGGATGCGACCTAAACTAATCTTTTACTTTATCTAGTGAGCCCATTGCCATCGTCATTCCCGGTTGACCCCGCTTATAAAAGCTATGATCAGGGTCTATGAAGGGTTTGGACGACGACACACCATACGCTTAGCAATGTTTATATTGATTTATTTTTATTTATTGTTATAAAATATTTGATTGTTTTAATTTGCTTGGTAAAATGTAGATAATAATGGAAGTCCATCTCATGAACAAGTAGCTGAGGGAGTCAATGTTGCTGTGAGTGATTGCAATGGAAATGAGGAAAAGCCCAAAACTGAAGAAAATGAGCTGTCTGAAAGGTATAAACAAGCTAAAAATGTCTTGTGATGATTATATATTCATCTAAAAAGACCATTATTACGTTGCCCATATTTAGCCAATTACACATTTATACACTCGTGCAAATTTTTCCCTAGATTTTCATCATCACATGGCTCTTGTTAATGCAGTGGGTTAGAACATATTCTTCCTGATAACCTCTTTGCTTCCCCGAAAAAATCTGCTTCCGAGCAGCGATCATCGTCACTTTTCTTCTCCGACCTCGATAATGGTGGTTCTAATGCAATCCCGACCTCGTCATCAACAGCTAACGACTCATCGATGCCCGTTTCGTCTCCTCTTAGTTTGGCTCCTCACAAATCGTGTTTCTTTGAACTTCCTAGGTATAGTATATGCATGCTCTTTTGATCATTGTTTTTTGTATTACATTTGAGTTTTTCGAATTTTTCGATTCTATAATGTGTTGGTTGTATTTGTGTTCTTCAGGCTTTCAACCAGCCAAGGAGCCCTAGGGATTTAGCTTTTAGTTCCACCGATTGTGGACAGCAACTTGGGGATTTTGTACCTTGTTTGTAAGTATGCCCTTAGCATTACCCGCTTGAATTTTATCGAAATCGGTTGGTTAATACCTCTAATCAATGTATGCATCGGGTGTTTGATTCGGTAGAAAAGCGTTCTCTCCATTTTTTCATTGTTGATTCGACTATTGAAAAACGAGTTTTCAATTCCTTTATTATCATTTTTCTCTAAAATTAAAAAGAATCCAATCTTCCATATTTACTTGGTTCTCATAAATCATAATAGTGTTTTGTACAAACTATTGTCCTTCCAACTCAAAAAACACCCTCTAAATGTTAAGCAAATTAATGTCAAGCCAATTAATGACTAATTCTCAAGACTAGACAAAATTGGTCCACTCATAAAGATATAGGAGTACAGTACTTTGTAAATTGTTGGTTTGGGTCCTCCTTTTAGTTTAATCAATATACATCAACGTCTTTTTGAATTTGCTACTTTACAACATGTTTTAAGAAGTTGCTCAACCAGCTAATTTACGGAACCTAACATTGGGTCATGTGAAAAGGTGGATCCAGGAAAAATGAGTGATGCCAATTTATGTGAAATGCGTCAAAGTGGGTTTTCATACCTATTTTAACCAACTCATTTAGAGTATATTTATATGTTATATTTTATTTTATTTTTAAATTTAAATGATGTCAACTAAACATCACGCTGAATCCATCACTCAGTTTGACTATTCCAATTTCCAACCATCTATGTGTTAAAATAATCTAAATTTGTTTTAATATTTTTTTACTAAAATGCCCTTGGTAGTCGATCTTTGGAGTATCTAACACCCATTGATGGATTCATGATTTTGAAATATGTTTCTATATGAAGGTGATATTGGTTGGGACATCATGTAACATCATACACATCATTATCATAGCTGAATTTACACATCTTTTCTGTAATGTTTCTGAATATTGGCCATATTTTTTGTCCATGCAGAAAAGCTTGACAATCAATATGCAAGATTGGAGGGAAGTAAAGGAAATCTCCAAAGTTGTACAGCCAAAAAAACCCAACCCAACCCAACCCATACTCAACATCAAAGGAAAAAAAAAAGATCAACTAGGAAGGTGTTCACAGAAAGATCACTATCATCAACCTTATCATCATCATTATGATCATGAAATACATAATAGTTTTTCCCTTTTTTAAATTTTTTTTTATTTTGTTTACAAGAATATATAAAAATGCATAATTAGGGGTACAGATAGACTGATTTAATGAGAGTGGGGAGTCTGTCATGACTTTTGTACGTTCTCTGTAGGTGTGTACTGCTACTGGACCACACAAAAGGATAAAAAAGAAAAAGAACTAGTAGTATTTTTACTAGTATATGATCTAAAGGAAAAATAGCCAACTTTTTTTAGTGGTAACATTTTGATTAGAGTTTTATATGAATATATATAACAGAATTTCTACATTTTCTTGTCTTTCCATTTTTATTTCAGATTTTTGCTTATTTTTATTTTCTTGCAAAATTGACTTCTCTACTTTCTTATGATGGAAAATGTTGATGAGTATTACCACATCACTTGAGAGAGTTGAGAGTATACAATATACTTCACTTAGCTAGTTGTAGTTATGTTCCAATAACTCATTTTCTCGCGTAATATGTCTCTATATTGTTATTATCAGTAGCAAATTTATTTTTTTAAAAGTTTACTAGAACAAGTACAAATTTGGAATCTTACTCATGTTTTGTTGGTTCGATTTAATTTTAAAATAGAGGTGTTTATTTTGGCTATTAGGTAGATTTTGAATCATATGTTTTAGGTTGGTTTAAAATTGAACCTTGTGTTTACGTTGATTTTTATATGAATTCATTGATGTTGATTTTGGGTTACAAGATCGATTAACGGGTCTGTTTGGAACACTGCTAATTTGAAGGATTGGGTTTGATTCGTAGTGCTCCTTTCTTCTAGAGCTTTTACTCAATCTATAACGCCCTTGATCTAAGCATTTAGGAAGTTTTAGTTGGTACAAGTATGTGATGAAAAGATGTGGTAAGGTAGTAGATAGAAATGTAGGAATGGTATTATCTTCTTACTGATAGACATGCAGGAAGTATCAGAAGAAGATGAAGTCTCTTAAATCATAACTACTATACTGATATGAATACCCATTAAAGGTAAAAGGAGTGACTCAAGTGGAGAGGAAAAGCTGCTTTTCTCTGTTACCTTTTTTTTCTTTTTAAATTTATTGTTTCTCTTTTTGTAATATATTGTAATTATTCTCTGTAGTGTAAGTGTAACCCACTTAGGATAAGGAGAGAACAATTAATTTTTTTAAAAAACATAAAAAAAATATAAAAAAATGGGGAAAATGAAAAAAAAAAGAATTCTTTTTGAAATTCTTTTGGGAAGAAGAGAGAGGGGAAGGATAAAGAAAAAGTGAGTTCTTTTTATGTGAATTAAAAAAAGGGAAAAAGTTTAGGAGGAAGAAGAGAGGAGAGTGTTTTGTCTTATTTTGTGGTTTCTTTTAGGTGGACATGAAGGGAAGTGGGTCCCAGAGTGTCACATGGGTACTGACACATTATTATGAATGGTAGTATTTGCACTGCACATAGCTGTGGCCTTCTGTTTGAGAGTAAGGAGAGTGCTTATTTTACTTCTTTCCCTTTCATAAGTTTTAACATAATTGACTAGTTTAATGTCTTCAAATTACAAATAAAGTTTTCACAAAAAATGCTATGCTAATTAAGAAAAAAAAATAATTTTTAAATAAATTAAATATATTATTTTATTAAATAATATGGAGAAAAAAGTGAAGATTATAAACATTAGAAAAATATTAAAAGAAAGTTAGTGGAAAAAATATACGGATTACAAATAATAACTAATAAAAAATATTTTTTTAAATTAGTGGAAATATGTAAAAGAATCATAAAGAATATAAAAATATTAAGCTGAAGTTAGTGAAAGATATATATAGACTATAAATATTATTAAAGTATTAAAATTAAGATAAATAAATTTATTTTTGTATAAAATTTGCGATATAAATGAAAAATTCATTATTAGAACAATAAATGAAACATTTAAAATGACAAATAGATACTCCCTCCGTTCCTATTTTTTCTTCCTATTTGGGTATTTCACAAAGATTAAGAAAAAGAGAATCTTTGGTGGTAGTGGGTATTATTTTAATTATATAATAGTGGGAAGTAATGATTGTATTGGAAGTATGAGGTTGTAGTGGGTATTATTTTAATTAAATAGTAGTGTGAAGTAATGATTGTATTGGAAGTATGAGAGAGAAAATAATTATAAATAAAAGAAAATGGGTACATTAAAAGAAAAAGGGGATTTTAAGGGGTAAAAGTGAGATAAAAACTTTCTAAAAATAGAAAGTATTCTAAAGTGGAAGAACTTTTGAAACTACCCGTTATAGTAATGTGGAAGATCAAAAAGGAACGGAGGGAGTACTTCTTTAAGGAACAGAAAAAGTGATATAAAATCGAGTTTGGAAATAAGGTCTTAGGTTTGATTTTATCTAGTCTTTTCCTTATTATTTAATCCAAAAAATTATTTAGTAATTTACCCTGTTTCAACTTTGATTTTATCGAGTTTGTATATATATATATTTTTTCATCTTTGATTTGATCGAGTTTGTATTTTTTTTTTTTTCATCTTTGATTGTACTTAGGTAGTCGCTCTTTCCCTTTTGCATCTACTAGGACTTGTAAAAATTAAAGAGAAAAATTTATTGTTGTATTCATCTAATTCAAAACGACTTTATTAAACGTCTTAGGGTTTTTATAGTTAAATTGTTTGACTTGTTTGTTTTTTTTAAATAAGTGACAATTGTTTTAGAAAATTTTTAGGAACTTTGAAATTTGAGTTTTAACTGTTTGTTAGAGAAATAATAAAAGATTAATACGCAAATTAAACAATCAATCAAAACGAATTTTATTTTTGCTAAAAGTCAAATTTTTTTTAGTTTATTGAGAGTCATTTTTCTTACCTTTAAATCTTTAATAAATTAAATGCTAACAGACAATTAAACAACCAACTCATTGTAATATAATTCTCTATTCTTCTCATTTTGTATCATTTTATATTACTTTTTTGTTCCTTTAAAAAAGTTCACATTTTTTATTTTAAGGTGTTTTATTTGTTATTCTCATAAATAATCTTTTTATGTATATCAAAAGATGTGGACCAAAATAGTCTTATTGATCCTAATTTAAATAATTTAATAGTAGTAATACATATGATTTCCCCATATGTTTCCCCATATCTTTCATTAATTACATTTTAATATTGTTTTTATACTTTTATGATTCTCACATGTTTTCGACTAACTTTATAAAAATATTCTTACTTTATTGGTTGTAGTCTATATATTTTTTACTACTAACTTTTATTTTTTAATATTTTTCAATGTTTACGGTTCTCACTTATCCTCCATCAAATTTATTATTTAATAAAATAAAATATGCATTATCTAAAAGATTATATTTTTGTTAATTTTCGTGAACAATTTTTGTGGGAACTTCATTAATTAACAGAGGGAGCATATAGGATTAAAAATCTCTTACACCGACTCTTAAAGAGACGACTTCAAGACAAAAAACCCGCATTCTTATTTTCTCTTTAATTTGTATTAATTGGACTATTTATTTCATATATTTAATGTATTTCTCGGAGAGTCCGTCTCTCCCAATAATTTGTGGGTAAAATAAGGAAGTAGACAGAAAATGTGTTCTAATGGATATGTAAATAGTAATCTAGTCAAATTGGATTTGCAGAAATTGTTATGAGAGACGATCTTTTCTACAGATATATTAGATATATGGTTTAAATAGTTCAATTAATACAAATTAAAGTGAAAATAAAAATATAATTTTTATATTTTAAGATCGTGTCTTTAAAAGATGGTATCTAACAAGAGTAGTTGTTTTATTTGTAAATAGTTTGTTCTTAGGAATATGTGTTGGAATAATTTTTTGTTTGAAAAAAATGAATATGGTGGTGGTGAGTTAATGTAAGGTAAGGTAAAGTTGTTTACTCCTTGACTCCTTGTATTTTGTTATTTGGGTAATGGCGCCCTTCCTATTCATTTGTGTCAAGGTGTTGTGTTTTTATGGGTGTAATTAATTTATTCATTGCATTATGCATTATGCATTTATGCTATTTACTCTCTCGTATGATTTATTTGAGTTACGATATTTTCTATAAGTTAAAATCTAATAGAGGGTCTATTATTCAAATCTCCTAGTTAGAATTATTTGATAGAGAAAATAAGAGAATTTTGAGATTTTAGTTTTTATTCTAAAATAAATATTAAAATCTTAAAATAGATAATTAAAAAAAGTAATGAAGATAATACTAATACGATTTATTTAGCTTTATTTGCTATCTGTTTATATATAGGACATTATTTTTTTTCCTAGAATAATCTATTTCTTCTGTTTTTTTTCAAATATCTTATTTGTTTTTGTATTACTATTAATCAATCACTTTTAATTATTATTTTATTCTTAATCCATGTTTTAAAATATAGTGGAATGAGATCTTATTTAATTGGTCATAACATAAAGTTTATTAATATCTAATTTTTATAATTTTTAATTAAACACAATTATCGATATTAAGTACTTCCTTTGTTTTTTTTTACTTGCACTCCAAACACCTTTCCATGCTTTTTTCAATCGATTATATCTCGAGTTATACACGACTAAAAATTACAAAAATTACACATTATGAAAAATTGCGACGAGACGAATAAAACAAGATCATACATAACTACGTTTTTTTTCTCATATACTAGCTGCAAAATTTAAAATAAGAAACTACGAAAAATAAACTTGGGCGCAACTAAAAAACCGGATAAAGTACTCAATAATTTATTAAATTTCATTTAAATTTTAAAATTTTTTTTTATTTATATAAATCAATAATTTATTTATTTATTACAAAGTACTCACATTTTTTGTTAAAAAGGACAGTTTAGTAAAATAGAAGATAAAAAAAAAAAAAAGAAAAAGCTCTTGAAAATTGGGCATGACTGAGTCAAGAGAGTGATTTGATTTACCAAGAATAATGAAATTACAATACTAAATTGATAAGTCACACTCTCTTAAATGGTGTTTTATCTGTCCCAAAAGCAAAGCTTCCTCCCTATGTTTCTGCTTCTGTTTGGTTTATATACTCTTATATCAAGGCCATTTATTAGTGTCTGATTTGGCATCTTTTGTTTTTTTTTTTTTTTTTTTTGAGCTTGTGTTGTGGACTTGTGGTGGTATCAACTTCCTATTTTCTAGAACTTCTATTGTGGATAGGTCTATTTTTTTACTTACACCGTCCTCAAATATTTGCACTCCACTCTAATATTTTATGTTAAAAAAATAAAAAAAAACCACTATTAGTAATAAATTTTATTAGGATATCTTTCTCAAGTAGTAGAGTTATTCATAAACACATTTGGACGAGTAACTGAGAAATCTATTTATTTTAATACTTTTTCTGTGCATTTGATTAAAAAAACTCACATTAAGATAGAAGGAGTAATATTTTGATAGATGATTAAATTACAACTTATAATAAATAGACTAAAATTATTGATGTGAAATTTCAATTTGTGCATATGATTTTTATAACAATAGTATTAGGAATAAAAAAATTAGTTGTTTAAATCAATTGATAAAATCAGTTGATGAAATCTGTTATTATATTCAGCTATTAGACATCAGCTGTTTGTCAAATATCATAATACCTCCGTTTGAAAATAATAGTGACATGTCAAAAGATAAATGTGATTATCTATAAGGAGTAAAATGAAACGAACGAAATATTTTATGTAGCTATATCTTACATAAGTATTATTAAAATTGTTAAAATAAATTTAATAAAAAATTGTTGTTGAAAAATAATTTATTCCTTTGAATTTCAGTGATAAAAATAGTCTTTTGAAATGTCACAGTACGAGTTCCTCGGATCCCTTCTCAAAGTGGTGGATTTCAAATCGCTTTCATATCTGCTTTTAATGATTCTACTCTAAATGCTTAGTAATTTTTTCAACTTTAGATTTTTTACATGCCCTTTTAAGAACAAATGATATGGTAATAACACTAATGAAAATTAAATTTTATTTGTTAAAGTAAATATAACCTATAATAAAAAATTAAATAATAAAAGGAAAACTATAATATTAGAACAACCTACTAATATATTTTTCATTTTAATCATCATCGGTTAAATTATACCCAAACACCTTTAGAAACTTTGCATGAAGATGAATCTAACAAGATCTCACATGAATATATTTTATTTTTAATATATCTCTCAAAATCCTTATTAATATTTATCTATTAAAAAGTGGACAATCAAAAGAAAATAGAGAGTATTTTTTTTCTGATTTGTCACATGTATAGCAATAAAATTTTATTTTATTATAATTAGAAAAATTGACATTAATAATCCAACCTTTCACCTATCCATTGTGAATAATTTTACATTTGGATTGTTTTTAGATAATTTATTATTTGCTATACATTTGCCCATAACATATCATATCACTAAACATATGTAATAATAGGGTATGCTGTCACTAAACTAAGACAACGGCTGAATGATTCACAACGAACTAAGGACAAATCTTAGATTATCAAAAAATAATCAAAAGTGGAATCATTTACAACGAACGAGTAAAATATTAGATAATTAATGTCAATTTTTCCATATAATTTATGCGAGTAAAATTAATAGTTGGAAAATTAAAAATTAAATTTTGCAAATTCAATGCAATTACAACCAAGAAAAAGGCTGAGAAGCAAGTATAACTTGAGTTTTTAACCAATAGGTTAAGCTAGTTTGTTAAAAAATATATGACTTTATATTAAATAAACTTATAAGACAAATTTATAAGTTTGTAGTAGAAAAACAATTACGTATGACAAACTGACAATCAAAAACTATGCTTATGTTCACCACCGAAAACTTCAAAGTATCGATTTCAAACCCGAACAAAGTAACAAGAAGATTTTGTATTGAACTTGATATTAATTATAGGCGAGATGCTCAATCTTAAAACAAGAGTTGGTCTTTTAACATCGTATTGGATTCAAGCGTGCTGCATGACAAGACGTCACATGTTCGAATCTTTATCACCTCTCATTTACAATCAAATATTCAGCACTAGGTATAAGAAGGATGTGTACTGCATCTGCACTTTTAACTCAAAAGACTCTCGTATAAATAGATCATTTTTAAATATATAATATATTAGAAGGTCTCAACTATCAAATTAAGCTTTTAATTGAAATTCTTTATCAAATTGAAATGAGAAGATGGTGCGCACAACCAAATAAAGCCCTGATTTCCTGCTAGTCAATGCCGTGCTAACTGCAATAAAAAGCCATTGGTACCAGTAAAAATTCAAAGTTTTTACTGCATTTGCACAATTGGTCCATTTCTCAATCTGTGTAGGACTCCTAATAAATGTCGCCAACCCCGAGCAGGACTCCCATTTAAGATTTGGTTTGGTATATGCAGTATTACTTTCTCGATCCTTTGATCTTACACTAGGGTTTTTTTTTGACTCATCTCATCATTTGCAAGACTCTTTTTACTTGCAGGTTAATTGTCTACGCGCATTTCTCGTATCCTCTTTCTTGAAAGGTATGGGTGTGGTCTGTCCGCTACATCTTTCTCCATGGATCTTGTCTTTATGCGGGATACTGAAATGATGACCATAACCATATATATAAAGATGAACTTTATATGATTGAGTAATTGAGTCGCTTTTATTTGGCTTAAACCGAATGATACGTAAAAGTGAATATATAAAGTGATTAATTCTATATATCTGGATAAAACGAATAAGTTTTCAAATATATGAGTATATTGAGCTGCAATATAGAAACTCAAATGTTCTTTATAGGCATATTTTACACGTTTTTAGATTTTTAATTTTTGATGTAACATTTATTACCAAAAAAATTCAACAAACTCTGATTGTTTTCCATATGTCACTTATATATTTATAATCATCACCATTTTTCCTCTCTTTTGATGAGGTGTTAATTCATTCGAGTATCCGGACGTGGTTCATGTATAATATCTAGAATATATCGGATTAATTTCGATTTTGAGTACATATAAATATCTTGACAATGTAATTTAATTTTTTTATTTTATACACGTATTATTTATGATTGGGTCATATCATTTTAATTAACCAGATCAATTTTGGATTGCTGGAAATATATCCAACCATAGCCCGGATCAATCTTTAAAAATGACGAGCACTTAATCTTTTCAATTAGCATTAAAACTTAAAATTACTCTTATAATATGAGGTTTACGAGTCAAAAAGTCATTGATCATTCCATGCTGGCATTAATTAAAAGATTTTTTTTCAAGCGGGGAATGAAATAATAGCTTCACCACTTGAAAAAGGGGTCTATCATCATCAAGTTATATGTAGCATCACCATCATAACACATAAACATAAACATAAGAGATCAAAGGCCAATAATACATCATGATGTTAAAATAAAGAAGAAAAGATGCATGATGATGATGACGATGATGTTATTGTATGTAATATGAAGTATGATACTATGATGTGGAGTATATATATTTTATGTACAATTATGATTTATGATGATGATGATATCAATAATGGACTAACTTTGGTTTGGCTTTATTATTTATTAATTCATTATTCTATGATTTCCAACCTAGTTATACCATACAAATAGTAGGCCCCACTTTAATTATTTCATTAATCATATTTTTGAAATAATTTATTTGCATTGGTGTATCACATAATTTAGAGTGATTATCACTTGGAGTAGGTGTAGATTTTCCAATTTAGTTAAAGTTGTAATAGCTAGCTTTCTTAATCATGTCTTTTGAGTTGGAAATTAATTTAGATTTAGGAAAGAAAGAGACATTTTTGATAATTAGATAGTCCAAGAGTGACTAATAATGCATGATATAATAAAAAGTGGTTAAGTTAATTAATAGTGATAGGCCTTCTTAATTAATTTTGAAGGAAACATGAAATATTAATGCTTGAAATTAAGAGTATGGTGTAGTACAAGAGAGGATGTACGGGGCAATTATTGTGTAGAAGTAATTTGTATGTTCAATGTTATTTAGCTTAGGGCCACAAGGGTTCGGTACTTAGCTTTAGGGTTCTTTAGTCGTGTTATCGGAGGCAGACCTAATAAAATCAGCTATTTAAGGGTACAAACATCCACTAATCAAATTTACCAAAAATAGTAAAACATGTTTCAATTTTAAAAAGTTATAAGAAATATTTTAATTTTAATTTTACGTTGTGGGACTTGTTCTATCTCGAGCGTATTTATAGGTTTGATGATTTTTTTAAATTTTGGATGGGTATAATCTTTAATAGGTAAGAAGAGAAAAGATAATCGATTTTTTTTATAGGCGGTGAGAATCATACTTTAACCTTTAGGTACTTCTATAAATTTAGTTTGGGATTGACGTTAATTTTTAAAATTAGTTTAGGATTGACGTTAATTTTTAAAAGACAAGTACAATTACTTTATAAAATTATTTTATACATTTATGATACATATATTGAATTGTTAGATTGTTGTTTTGTTGGGTACTATAGATTACTAGTATAGAAAGTTGTGCAATATACGAATTTGTTAATATGAAAAATATAATTTTAAAGAATAATGCAAGTATTTGTTATTGTGATTAAATTTATGATATACATGATTTTTAAAACAAAAATTTTAAACTGATTTTTAAACAATTATTTATCGAATACGTCACATTTGATTGAATTAAACATATCAAATTTTAGGTTTGACGTGTAGAATTGCTATAATAAATTATATAAATACTATACCAAATTTAGCTTAAATTTAAAAAAATAATTAAATTTTAAATTGGGTAAATATTTTAATGCAATCAACTAATATCCACTAAAATAATTCTATATATTAAAGCTCTCTAAGAATAACATTTGTCATTTTCAAACATTTATATTAATTTGTATAATATAATATGAATGATACGATATGATATAATTTTAAATGGTAAAAGTTATGAACGTAGATTAAATGGATTAAAAAGGAGAGTATTCAAACTTGATTGAGACATATTGATTGATTAGTTCTTAGGAAATATACAAATATACATCTGTTTGAGACAGAAGTAATAACTAAATGTCATGCTTCCTTCATCTTAAATTCTTAATGCATCTTTGTTAGTGAATTTGTTTAAATCAACAAATTCAGCTCGAACTCGTATATAATTTGTGCATGTAGTAAGATATTATAGTTTCTTCATCTGATATCCACTTAGAGTGATTTTTAAATCATCACTATTATCGTACCTAATATTCTTATTCATACATATTATGTTCTGTGTTTGTGAAGAAATAAAAAAAAATTGATAAATCATGTCTTGATCAAAAGAGACAAAAAAGTTATGACCAGTCGTGTCATTATCATCATCATCATCTTACTTAATATATTCCGCTTATAGAAAAAAACTATGAACAGGGTTTAGGTAGTGAAGAATGGCGGAAACTCATATCCATAATGGAGAGCGCGGCCAAAGGAGTCTCCCGGCTCGAGAAAGATACGGAGACATAGCTATACGGGAAAAATAAATTACACGACTACAAATAAAATAAATAAGTAGATCCACCTACAAAATAAAAGGGAACAAAAAACTAATAATAAAGAAACGACAGGATCAAGATGGCAAGAACACAAAGAGGTAATCTAAGAGGATATCAGTAGTCTAAAACATGGATATGATGCCTCCAACTACCCCTATCCCTAGTCATGCATTCGGAGAGGTTTAACTCACGTAAGTCAACTTTTATTTGCTCATCCCAAGTTCTCCTGGGTCTTCCTCAACTCCTCTTACTCTCTATTATAATGCTTTCTACCCTTCTCACAGAGGCGGCGATAGTCTTTCTCTACACATGTCCAAACTAATCATTTGTGACATTAATATATTTATCAAACTTATAGAAATGGATATTTTCATCTTCAGATGAGACACTTACTTGAATTAGATATACCTACCTCTTGCATTTGAAGATACGGGTACCGACCTCTCAAATCTAATACATAGCTATTTAGATATAACAATCTCTTTAAAATTAATTCTATAATTGAGAATTCATCTCATTTAGAGCATATATATATATATATATATATATATATATATATATATATATATATATATATATATATATATATATATATATATATATAATATTTTAGGAGAATTTAAATTTGATTCACGAAGTCTACATTTATTAGTGTATCCTTTCCATAGCCTGTCCTCAAGAAAAAAATAGAAACCAAAATTATTTTACAAATTCTCAAATGAGACGTCTTACGATGAGCCAATTTTTATTGGCTGCCCTAATATACACTTAATATTTTAAAGTTATTACTTGTAATTTTAAAGTGATCACTTACAGGTTTTAGGTGATCATTTTTTGTAGTCTTAAAGTGAACACATATAATCTTAGAGTAATTATTGATAGCTTTAAATTACTCGGTTAGAGAAATCATCTAATTATATGATCTCAACTTATAATAAAACGATGTTATATAAAATTTGCTAAAAAAATTACCTTTACATTTTACTCCAATATAGTACAATAATGCAAGCATTATCCTTGCTTAGTTATACCCTAAAGAAACATGGGTGTGCTCACAATTGTTGAGAACCGTTGGTTAAACGATAGGCTGGGCTTTGGCCCAATACGGGATTGCCACACTGTTGATGACGTTTAACGAAAGTGAAACGACATGAAGTTTGTTTTGGGCTTAAAATAGTAATAACTTGGCCTTATATGCCTATAAGTGGTCTAAAGCTTGTACACTATAATTCCTCTTAGTTTATGATACAGAGCGGTCTTGAAAAAATTAAAGGTCTTTTCAAAATTTTTAAATTTTTATTTTACGTCTTATTTATAGTTAATATATTTATTGTATTAATAAACTTAATATATTTCTTTTTTCACAAATTCTTGTTTTTTTAATTAATCTTTTCATATACAGGAGAAAAAAGAACCATGTGCGGTTGATCACCTCACACACCCTCAAAGACCCCTCTGTTATGATAGGTTTTTAAGGCATAGATTCTTATGAACTAATTACTTCGTTTTATTATACATTTTACATTTGATTATTTATGCAATCCAATATGTTATTTTGATTATATATATTGAATTATGCACATTTAAAAATAATAACTAGTTAATATTATGAAAGTATGCTATTAGACGATTCAAACAAAATCTCGCTTTACTATATTATTTCTTATATATTGGCCCCAATATATAAAATAAATTTGAACGATGAATAGTGCCAATAACCGTAAAGTTGCAATTATTTTAGAATGAAGTATATCTTAGAATCTATAATTTTGCCATAATTTTTATTTTTGACAGTTTTATCAACTTTTTAATAATTCATTTTTGGTAGTTTTTCAACATATTCATTAATATTTATCCATATTTTTTCTCTCATTTTGTTTTTTTTTTTTTTTAATTTTAATTTAATTTTATATACATAATTTAATAGCTCATATCACGGTGTAGTCCTTGATAGTTGTTGCAATCTCTTGGGTTTGAGGGAGTATAACACAGTAGCAAACATCACAAATTCACAATATATAGATGGCTATGAATAGTAGTTAGTACTACTTTTTGTTGTTATGTAAATGTTTGTTTTCATGTAACATTTTTATGCTCTACATAACTATTTTCATGTTGAATTATATCATATGTATTCCATGCTTTTTTCAGAATTATAAGTTGTAATAATTTTACTTTGCTTTTATTTTTTGGAATTTTATTATTTTACTATTTTCTAAATATTTATTATTTTTGTTTGTATAATAGCAGAAAAAAAAAAATTAAACAAGAATCAAACTGTAAATCTAATCTGAAAAAGTAATATATACTTTAATTAAAATAATTTTGATCCTTTATTTTAAAAATTTAAAAACTCTACTATGATTTACTATACTCCTATACGCAAATAATTTAGGAAAATTTGTTAGTACTAGAAATGGCATAAAGTAGAGGCTATTATTTGGGAGGTACAATTTGGCATACGAAAGAGATTCATCATATATAGTGGCCGTTTTGTCCGGACCAAAAAATGCCAAGAATGAGTGGTTATGAGACTAAAGCTACCCTCTTCACTCCAATAATATAACATGCACCACATGCATATACATATTAATTTCCGGTAAAATTACGTGTCACAAACACATTGGAGGAGAAGTACTTCTCTGTCGAATTTATGTCCGAGAATATTTTCACCTAAACAATACAAAGTGAGTTATATGAAATAGTATTGTCTTATATTCAGGCCCGGCTAGTGCAATGTGTTTGCACCTAAGTTGCACTAAAACGGACACGGACACGGACACGATACGGGTCGGGGAAAACGCCAACTTAAAAATGACGGACACGGAGAAACGAAGATGGTAATATAATAAATATATTAAATTAAAGATAATTTTACAATTTTTCATTTGATATATGTAAATAAACACTTTAAAAACATAAAACTCACATAAAATGCAAATAAGTATCAAATAAACAACATGAGTATTTAAAAATAGTCATACAAACCAAATCAAAGAAAACCAAATAAATAGGTAAATTTAAGTTTGATCATCACACATCATCCATATGACATCCATCATCATCCTCCGCTACAAAAGTAGTTTCCAACTCGGGCTCAACAACCGAACTTCCAATCGAGGCTTCGTCGCTTCGAGGCTCGAGCAACCCACAGCAGGCAGCAGGCAGCAGCACCGACAACGTCTGTGATGGAGCAGGCGAGAAGCAGCAGGCGCCCGATGGTGGCGTGGTGCGGCCGTGCGGGATGGCGGCAGTGATTGGAGGAAGAGTTTTTAGGTTTAGAGTGAGAGAGAGTGCGGGTTTGCGGGAGGGAGTAATTGAGAAAGAGTTTTTTTTTTTTTTTTTTTTTTTTTTTTTTTTTAAAAAAACACGTGGGGCACGTGTCCTTGCCGTGTTCGTCGCGTGTCCTTGCCGTGTCCACGTGTTCGGATAAATATTAAAATATTGGACACTTCATTTGGCGTGTCGGACACGGATTTTCGCGTGTCCGACACATGTCCGACATGCGACATGCAAGTCCAGGGGCGTGTCTGTGCTCCCTAGGTTTGCACAGGCACAGGGCCTACCCACAAATTATAGAAAATCTAAAATAGCTTTATGAAATCCATATATATTAAAAACCATAATTCCTCCTCCGCGCATAAGTATGAGAATATGAGAAACTACTCAGCATCGACACTCGCGGAAGATTAATCGTTTCATAAAGTGATGCAAATCAACGAATCATGGTTTAATTGAAAGAAAGTTAAAAATTACATTTTTTTTATCAAGAATTATTTTTAATCTTGTTAATATGGGGAATTATGGTGTGTTTTCTTTTCTTGATTGTTATAGTGATGCAAATCAATAAATCATGATTTAATTAAAAGAGTGTGAAACACAGTGTTTCATAATCTATTTTTGATTAATCTCCATTGTTAGAGTTTTTAATGTCAACTGATAATCTGTTATTGAGTTTAATTCACTATTGAATATCTTTTTTTTTTATATTACTTATATTAGAGTTTTCTGAAGACCTTTTCTATAGTTTTTCTATGAGCGGGATACATTGGGTAAGATAACGATGATGATATATTAGAGTTTTGTGAGTGGTCTTTAATTTGTATTGAGAAAGATATGCTAGAACATCTTTATTTAGAAACTCTTATTAGTGATTTTGCATCAAGAAACGCTCGTAGAAGAATATCGATTTTTTTATGTACATTTTATAGTAGGGGCCCATAATAAATCTTTCTCCCAGAGCCCAAAAAACTCAAGGCGGTCTTTTTTCATAGTTTTTTTTATGTACATTTTTCCTTTATATTTTCATAATTTTTGGGACTTTTATAGGTTATTTAGAAAATTTAGATCATTAAAAATGTATGGAACTTATAAATAAAATTTTGTAAATCCAAATGTTGACTTCATGAAATTCTGCCAAAATTCATGATGGTAAAATTGCAGAACATTAAATAATTGATTCCCAAGAACCATTGAACTTTTGTAAGAAATGTAACTTATAAAGTTATAATGTGTACTTTTATAATCATGGTATATGCATTTCAATATAACATTAATTGCTATATTACCCTTTCTATACAATTTTATATATTATTTTGATCATTTATATTGGGATGAGTTATTCCACATCGATAAATTAAAAATGGTGTGCACGCTTTATAAGCTATTAGAGACCTTCTTTCCATTGCCATATGGTTTTGGGATGGTATATATATCTCCTTGGCTTATGAAGTGTGTGCACTTGTGTCCCCCCGTTAATATGCTGGCATTCACAATAAGTCCAGCCTAATTTAACATGGTATCAGAACCGATGGTTCGATCAACAATTTAAAAACGGTAGGTTCGAAAAGAATGGCGTTCCTACCCTAATTCATTACTCCCACATGCGAACTTGACGGGGGTTCGCAAGTGTTGGGATCAGTTATCCCACATCGATAAATTGAAAATGGTGTGCACGCTTTATAAGCTCTTAGAGACCTTCTTTCCATTGTCATATGGTTTTAGGATGGTATATATCTCCTTGGCTTATGAAGTGTGTGCACTTGTGTCCCCCGTTAATATGCTGGCATTCACAATACTCCAGCCTAATTTAACAATTTATCTACTGAATTAAAAATTCATAAATAAAGATAATAATATAAAAGTATATGAATAACAATTCAGATAAAATTATATTTAATTATATTTTTCCTTATACATTAATTACGATGTATAAAATAAACTTACATGATAAATATTGTTGTAATACTTTCTCCGTTTTAATTTACTAGCAACATTTGCTTTTTCACACAGTCCAATGCACTAATTCAATCCTTAATATCTCTAATTATATAATAAAAAGTTATAAAAATTTGATATTAATAATTTTTACAATAAAACGAATCAAACAAGATCCCACTTGACTATGTTTTAACTTATAAATTAAAAACTAATCACAAATTAAAAGTGATGAATGAATAGTAAGAAATATTACAACTAATACGAAATAGAAGAAGTATAAGAAGTCTTTCATAACTAAGGAGATATCTGCATGAGCAAATCTCCTAAGTCCTACTCGACATATTATAAGGAAGAAAATTATCCAAACCCCACTGAAATTGCAACAATAATTTAATCTGGATTTTATTGTCAAATTAAAGACATTTTTATAAGGAAGAAATATATATCAGTGAACCTTAGCAAAGGTAAGGCCCTTTTGCATGTCATTTTTCCATTTGTATTTGGTTTTCTCAAATTATTTAATTATAAAAATATTAACATATTTTATTAGAGCATGTATTATTGTATCATATGATAGAGTATAAAATCAATCTCGAGACTACCATCAAAGGAATAGTATACTTTTGAAAATTTTCGTTATCACTTAATATTATTTTATATTATTAGAGTTAAAATTTAGGGTGATTTTATCTAATTATTTGTTGGTAAAAGATTTAATGATGTGCATTGTATTTGTATATTAAGTTCATTGTCTTCATGCTCACTAAACACTTAGTAAAAAAGAGAATGCATTTAAGCAAATTTATCCAAGGAAACATTAAATGAAATGCCAATCTGATTTTAGTCACAATAAATTATAAATGTCATTTATTAATTTTTGTTTTTATTATTATGATATTATAAATCTGCCAAAGTTTTCTTTTGACAAAATTGTTGGTCTTAGTTTCTTGTAGGCATTGAAGAGGAACACAAGATCTATGGAGCTAGAAAGTTTTTCTCATAAACCAAGAGGTAAGATGTTTATTTCAACCAATTCTCTTTGTTAAACTTTTTTTTTTTTTCATTTTTTATTATGGGGTAAGGAGAAATCTTTATAAGGATAACGAAAGTTGATTCTTTATGTAGTAAGAATTGAATTTTTATTATATGGGTAAAAGGAAAAACTTTTAATTATTAGACTAATTTATTTTTTTAACTAATTTGTATGTTAAACTTACAATTTCTTTCAGGACGTGCTTAGATGTCTAACTTATTTTCAATTTAGTTTTAGTAGGTTTGAGTAAATATGATTTAGATTATTTGATTTATATTAATGATCACATTCCTCTGATCCTCGTTTTAGGGTACAAGTATAGATTGATTGTTATCTTTTTTAATTTGAATTTGTATGATTAATTTTTGGGGTGTTTTTTGGAGTGATTTGTAGAGTTGGAAAGATTGCAAATGGAGCATGATGAAAAAACAAAAAGGATTGAAGAGTTGAAGAGCCAAATTCAAAACATCAAAAGGGAGTTAGAGAAGAACAACAAGGGAGAAAATAATCATAAAAAGGAAATTTTCATGGGTCTTACTCAGACTTACAACCAGCTAAAGCAAGAACTGGATAACATGTGATTTATTTAAATATACTACTACAGTGTGGACTACAACTTAGGTTAAGGTTTTAATTTGGTATTTATAATTAGGAGGTATAAATTAACTACCAATTAAACATCTTTATTGTTATTGGTATTTTATTAATGATGTTAGAACGAAATATCCATCATTATTATGAATTTCCTTGGTGATTTTAATTTGGGTGTGGAAAAATTTACAATTTATAACATCATCTTTACTCTAATACTTACATAGAAACCAAACACTTATAATAATCTTCTAAGTATGAGAGAAATGTTTTATGTGTTTTAAAATTAATTTGATTTAAGTATTAATTCTGATCCTTTTTGATTTTCATGATTTGAGACTAATAATGAAATTTTTTCTCATTATATAAAGATCATAATAATGAATAGAGTCGTAACGTGTTTTCTTTATCTTTTTAATGAAAAGGTGCGAAAATTATTAAAAATGTATGCTAATCTTTTAAGGAAATTAATTTTATGAATTCCCATCTAGCTAGTATTTGCATGAATGTTGCTTGTTAAAGTAAATGGTTTTGAAATCTGTTTTAAATTTCAAATTTCAAATACAATGTCAACTAAATAGGTTGAATGACAATTAATACTTATAGCCTTAATGTAGAAAGGATGTTGAATGCATGAGATGTGAGATTATGGGGTGGTGTGCATGATATTGTATAGAAATATTCTACACCTTGCAAATTAGTTGTGATATAAAATTTTATGTTCTTTTTTTAAATTCTAGGAATAGTGGGATAAAATTAGAATTGATTAGTTTAAGACACACCAAAATAGCGATATATTGAATCAATAGATATGAATCATAATTTTTTTGTGAATGTAGTTATTTAAACCCTTAATTTTTGCAATTTTTAAAATTAAATCCAACTTTTAATTGAGGCAAATTAGCCCTTCAACTTTTAATGAGGCCAAATTAGCCCTTTAAATTTAATTTTTATAAAATACTTTTTTGAATTGCCATTTTAAAGTTTAAATTAACAACTGTAAATTTTTAAATCTTAAAATAAATAACTTCAAAATTTTTTGACTAGACTTTTTAAGTTTTGGAATCGTCATTTTAACCATTAATGAAGGAAAATCAAAGCTTAAAATAGAGACTTTAAACCTTAAAATAGATATTTTAAGCTTTAAATTGAAAATTTTAACAATTGGATAATTAGATTTATTATATAAACTAGTTTCTCAATGACATGAACTCAATTTTTGTAGAAGAATCAGCTAAATGAAATCTCAAATCAGCTTTCATGAGAAATGGGCCAATATACCAATGATCCAGTAGCTTCGCGTTACCTATGAGCTTCAGTACCACAAATTTAGAAAATTTGAAAAAAATAAGATTATTTAACAACTTAATTCCAAAAATAAGCTCCGTGAAAACTTATTTCCCAAAATAAGCGTCCGTACATCCAAGCCTAGCCTCGGGAAGAGTCGCTGTTAGTAACAGCGAAAGTGAAAAAAAAAAAAATTAAAAGCCCAAAGGCGACTTAAAAAAAAAAAAATTTAAAAGCCCAAAGTCACTGTTACTAACAGCGACTTAAAATTTATTTATTTTTTTTTAATTTTTTTTTAGTAGTACTGAACTTGAAGTGATCGTTATGTGAAAGTTGTTTCTTTCACTTTGCTAATTGTTTGGGTGCTGCTTTTCCTTTTTTTGTTTATTTTGTCAGTTTTGAGTTGACTCATGTCTTTTTTTCTTCATTTCCCGCTATGGCGACTCATGTCTCTCCTTCCCTGCCGGCTGTATGTATACTTCAAAGCTGAATGCTGCTACCCCTCAACAGATTCAAGTATAACTGTACCAATTAAAAAATAATGTTATTCAAATGAGTTTGAACCTTAAAGTAAGTAATATAGTCTCACATGCTTACTAGCTATACCAACTACTTTTAAGTGATTTTTTCTAAGAACAAAGGGGGTAAGCTTGATATTAGTTGAGAGGAGGTTTGTTTGAATGGGTAATTTGTTAATTAGAACAGAGTAAGAATAGATAGAAGGTTTGTTATAAATGGGAAAATATAGGGAGATACATTTTCTGAGTTTTAAACTTTACCCAAACAATTAGCAAAGCGAAAGAAACAACTTTCACATAACGATCACTTCAAGTTCAGTACTATTAAAATTTTTTTTAAAAAAAAAACTTTTTTTTAAGTCGCTGTTAGTAACAGCGACTTTGGGCTTTTAATTTTTTTTTTCAGTTTCGCTGTTACAAACAGCGACTGTTCCCGAGGCTAGGCCTGGATGTATGGACGCTTATTTTGGGAAATAAATTTTCACGGAGCTTATTTTTGGAATTAAGTTGTTAAATAATCTTATTTTTTTCAAATTTCCACAAATTTACAACTGATAAATCAGTCCATTTGAAGTAGGCCCATTTGGTGAAATAAAAGAAACCCACTTACTAAAACGAGTAACTAAAATAAAGTAATAACAGAAGTAAAACTACTTTTATGAAAAACTGTTTTTTGGTGATATGATCTTCAAATAAAGAACATGTATGATAATAATAATATTATAGTTGAGCTATTCAATCCATATATAAAGAACGAGTCACGGTGAGACTGTCTTACACAAGATCTCCAAAAATTAATAGTAGTATTGTGTTCCTTTTTAAATTATTGATCAATATATAACGCATGCATCATTTTAAAAACGAAGCATCCCTTATGTGTTGTATTAATAAAAAATTGACATTAAAATTAATTTATATTTATTTGAAATTATTAATTAGTGAAAGTAACTATTCATAAAAAAATAATGTTCATACTACTTATGTTCGAGAAATGATGCGTAATTAATCATAAATTAATATAAAATTTAGTAATCACTACATTTTTCTAAAACATGTGCAAATCTTTATTTACCATTAAAATTACTATTGGACCGACTATTGATTATGTTTTACAATGAATATGTCTTTTTAAGGAAATTCTATATGGTAGCATGTTGAAACGCGAGTGGTAATATTTTATAAGATTTTTCCATATGATAGCAACATGTTTATGCTGTTATTAAGCACCGTAGCTTTATTGGTCTATTTCATAGACTTTGTCGTTAAGTGTATCATTCATGCTATGGGAGTGTTTGGTTCTTAGTTTTTTGATTGACTTTTTAGTTGGCTTTTGCCTTTTAACTTGTTGGTTGGTCAAACAACTAAAAAAAATATTTGATAAATGACTTTTAAAGTAGCTGAAAAGCTGGCTTTTAAGCAAAAATGAAAAAGGTGCTCCAGCTAGCTTTTTTGGTTGGCTTTTGGTTTGTTGACCCACTTTTTCTCTAATAAACAACCAACAACTAATATTCAAATTTACCAAACATCTCCACAAACAACTAGCTTTTTCGGCTAACTTAAAATCCAACAAAAACAACAACATTTTCAACCGATCAAATAAGACAACAGCCAACCGCCAATTGCCAAACACCCCTATATCTTCATCGTTTTCTTATGTTATTCTATATCTTCATCTTTTTCTTTTGTTTATTCAATCTCCTTCCAACTTCCATCAATTATACAAAAAAGATCTCAACGTTAATCTTTGAGTTTTTGTAGTAGTTTCTTCAATTCTTTTATTTGATTTTTTCATGTACAATGAAGATGTGAAATCTATTGCAGAATTTCCATTTTCTAAACAAAAAGATGAAGAATTTCAAGAAAATAAACTTAATGATGAAGTCCAAGATCAAATCCACAAATTGTGGATTTGTGGAGTATGTTTGATCAAACTCGCGTGTTAAGGACGTGCATTTGACTAGTACAAATGTACAATAAACCATATCAAAATTTAATACATTTATAAATATATACTCTTCCTTCGTTAAAGTTATTTAAATTTGTTATTTAATTGGTCTATTTTAGACAAAATTATTCATGTTTACAATTCATTTTAATATTTAAGTAATATTTATGTTTTCACATATCTATCACTAACATTATTTTAACATTTTCATAGAAATATTTTGTATAATTCGATCCCTAGCTATATTTTCTCACTGATTTTGTTTAAATATTTTTTTAATAATTATGGTTTACATATTTTTTTTCACTAAATTTATTTTATATTTTTTAATACTTATAATTCTCACTCTATTTTATTATACATCTATCAATCTAAATTTTTATTTTTCTTAATTATTATGACATTACTTATATAAAAAACTTTAAGAATCAAGGGTATACTTATTTTTTGATTGCCGACCATATTATAAGGAATGTTGTAAAAGTAGTGTATTTTCAACGCATTTACTATTTTTTCCACGCAAACATTTAAGTACACAATTATCTTTAAAAATGTTGTTTTCAAGCTGTCAAAATCTTAAAAGTAGATAATTAACTAAAAAGCAACGAAGAGAGTAACAGTTAATCGATACATCTATGTAATCTAAAACACTGATATAATATTGATATTGATGAATTGTTCTTACTAAATAATAATCAAAACATATATATAAAAATATTATAAAGTTGCAAAGTAATAATTGATATTTCCTCATATTCTAGCTGTTAGTCTCATTTATTTTTTGTCATTATTCATTTATCACTTTTAATTTGTATTTTATTCTAAATCTATAAGTTTATACAGAGTCATGTGAGAACTTGTTTGATTCGTCTAATACAAAGTTTATTAATATCAACTTTATATAGTTTTTATTAAGTGTGAAAACTAAATGAGACTAATAGGTTGAATAGGAGGTAGTATTAATAATTCAACCATATACCCATCCGCTGTGATTGTGAATAATCCCACCTTTGAATTATTATTTAATAATACAGTTTTTGTCTATAGTTTGCTGTCAGTATACTAATAGGGTATGCTGATAGCAAACTAAGATCAAATGTTAGATTATTATAAAATAAAATGTTATCCTGCTAGCAAACTAATAACAAAAGTCAAATTATTAAAAAAATAATTTAAAGATGGAATTATTCACGGCGAATAAGTGAAATGTTGAATTATTAAATATCATTTTTTTCTAATTGCAAATGAATTTTATAAAATCATGAAAACTTGAAAGAAATTGATAATTATTAGAAACAGCCGCAAACAATGTCAAAATGTTATATTTAAACTGAACAAATATATCATTTTGAATAGTATAATTTTAGTGGTTGGATTATATTGGATATAATATCAACCACTAATTTTCCAAATTTAAGATACTAAAGCTAAGCCGTATCATAAGTAACTGATATTGATCAAGGCCATGCTAATATGCTCATTTCACTAATTTATTTCAATTTCCACTAAATAGAAGTATATATAATACTCTATATTAATACATTATACAATATTATTATCATCAGTATATTTTATGTATCCTACTTATAGAATTTATAATTATGTCATAAAGAGGGATGTAATACGGCAAATCTTGCCAATAAATTTCAATTGTTGAAATTAAGTTGGTATTTGGGGGTTTGATCAGGAGTAAAAAGTCCAAAATGGTTCTCAGCTGGAGCACCGGTCTTTTGATTCTCATCAAACATAGCAAACAAATAAGTCTCAATTGCTTGTCCTTGCTTCAATGGAGTTCCTTGCTTGACATGACCAATCAAGTTACTATAGTAAGTCCCTGCGTTTTCGATGGTCGCCTCACTATCACCATCGGAAGGCCAGCCACTCTCGGCCACAACAATAGGTGTGTCCGGAGCACCAGCCTTAGCTAGAGCAGCGTAAACTGTGTCTACTAAAGCATCAAACACATTTTGGTATTGTAGTCCATTATTTTGATCCGTAACTTGTGCATTAGTTGATGTAAAAAGTGCATAGTTTAATTGCATGGTTGGGGAACCAAGGTAAGAAAAGTAAGGGTAAATATTGGCTAATAAAGGTGAACCATTACTTGTAAGAAAGTTGACTATTGGATTCATGTACGACGAAGACGTAAAAGCACCGTCAGAGGGTGGAAAACCAGTAACTAGATCACTTCTTATCGCTGTTGAGACTTTGATTTTATCGGATTGAAGAGCATTTTGGATATTTTTCATGGCAGGGAGAACGGACCCCGCCTCTGCGTCATTAGGCATAATTTCGTTACCCACTGTAATGTATCGAATATTTACATCGGACGCATAAGGGACTATATTGTTTTGGACCCAATCGTTTGCAGCGGAAGGATCAGAGCCGAGGGATATGAGTTTATCCCTAGGGACATCGAGTATGATGTCTATATTCGATCCCTTAAGGGCTTCAAGAGCACTTTGGTCGGGACTGTATAACCTCATCCTCGCAATTCCCTGCGATTTGTATAAATTTACAACATCTTGATCGGATGGCAAGTTGTTTCCAATCTTTCCGTAACATACTCCAATTTGTGCCTCTGCATTATATGAATCAAGTAGGGTGTTATTATATTATATTTTGATAATCATAATTAATAGCATTCAAATTAAATAGATACTTTTTTTCAAAAAGAAAAACTCAATTATTACATAGGAAATAGAAATATAAATACAAAATAAACATAATCACATGAGGACAAACAAGCCCGTTTCTGAACTATCAGTGCCCTAGGGGAGCTTAAAAATAGGGGTCCTTATTGCCCTTTCAAATATTATAAAGTAATTTAAAATTTCAATTTTAAATATTTAAGAGATGAAAGAGTTATCATTTGTTTTTGAGAAATATGCGTAATTAATTCCTTTGCAATTAAATTTCCCACTATAACTCTTAATTCTTTGTCTTATTATTTTTTAAATATTTAAATTTAAATATACCTAATTTTTGAAATACGGACCTTGGGCCATTGCCCCAACCACCCTAGTCAAAGGACAAATTAATGACCTAATTAATTACACAACTTCATGATAATAAAAATATACTAAATATTTTCAAAAATTGAACATATTTGATATGAACAAACTTTTAAATTAAACTATCAAAAATGAAGAATGAAATAATGATCAGCATACCTGTTATTTGAAGGCCATGTAACATTATTACTGCAAATAGCAGCAATGTAGTAAGTGCAAATGTTTTGCTGCTTATCCCCATATTGGAAATAAATATAATTTATAATAATTGAGATTATAGAAATTAGTTTTAGTTATAAAATCATCATAGTAATCCATGTTTTTATAGGAAAGCGTAGCTGAGAAGTCTAATGTAATGTTCAAACAAAAAGTACTAAAAATCTATTAATAGAACGACGTGTTTCCGGGTATATGTCAACAAACTTGACTTGTTGAATTAATAGTAATACGATAAGGTGGGCTATTTATTCTTGCATATAACCGATTACAGACCTAAATAATTAGGCTTGTGTTTTGGGTTTAAAATTTTCTGCATAAGCTTTAATTTTTTACAACTATATATTTGGATTTGGATGAAAAAATAAGATGATATAAATTAGATTTATAATTTTATAAAAAGCAATAGTATATACTGTAATTGAAATAAACTCTGATTCTCACATTAATTTTTTTTTAATATGCTATCTACATTAGAATATGAGAATTTAAGAAGATTTTGTTATTACTAGAGCTGTTTAAACCAAACCCGACCCGAAATCGAAAATTATTCGACCCGAAAAAATGTAAGTTTTTTAGGTTTACCGAACCGCAATTACCCGAATCGATACTTCACTCGAACCGTTTGATAACTGAAAAGGGCAAAATCAAACTCGAACTGCAACCGAATTTTATAACCGACATATAAACCTTAACCGATGTTACCCGAACTGAACAGTGATCGACCCGAGTCAAATCCGACCCGAATTATGCACGTAACCGAATGTAACCTGACTAAAACCGATAAAGATCGAACTGTTTTTAACCCGAACTGATACAAACCCGATCGATTATTAATCGAACTGTTTTTAACCCGAACTGATACAAACCCGAACCGATTGTAAATCGAACTGTTATAAATCCGAATCAAATTTTCACCTAAATATAGCAAATTAAGTCCAATTTCAGTTTTCTAATAATACGGAAAAAGGAAGAACACAAGTTCTATACAATACAGAATATATATATATATATATATATATATATATATATATATATATATATATATATATATATATATATATATATATATAAACTAATTGAAATAAATTGATCTGCCTGACTGCTATATCTGATAAAACAATCGGTAATTATTTTTTGTAAGAAAATGAGCATATATCAATTAAAAACCTGACTATTAACTTATTTCGATATTGACTCGATCAATAGTTATCCGTAACCGATAACTACTCGAAAAATAAAGCTCGAACCCGATCTGTACTCGAAAAAACCGAACCAATTAGTAATCGATGACAACCCGAGACCGATTGACACTCGACACGAACTTCAACCGACACCGAACTGATGCTAACCCGATAGCTTGAATAACCGATCTCTAACCGAACCGTGACTAACCGACTCGACCCGAGTGTGACCCGTTGTAACACACAGCCGAAAAATAACCGATCCGAAATGCAACCGAACTGAATAACACCCGTTCGAAACCGACCCGATCAACCGAATTAACACCTCTAGTCATTACCATGACCAAAGAAAAGATGATGATGAAGTTATTCCAGGAATATCCACCTCATAACTGTTGGGATGGTTTATCTCACATCGACAAATTAAAAGATGGTGTGTACATTTTATAAGGTATTGGAGACCTTTTTCTTATTGCCATATGGTTTTGGGATGGTATATATGTCCTTGGCTTATAAAGTGTGTGCACTTGTGTCTTCCCGTTAATATGCTGGCATTTACAATAAGTCCAACCTAATTTAACAATAACACTCGAATTGATTAAACTTTAAATATTTGTTTTAGTAGAAGGCTAAAAGCTACTAGAATAAATACAAAGGTGATTTTGGATATAATATCTATACTCTTCTTTCGTCACGTTTAATTTGCAACATTTTTCATTTTGGTTCGTCCCATTTAATTTGCATTATTTTTATTTTTGGACTATGACCCACCACTATCTTTTAATCTCATCCATACATTTTAACTCTCTTTTAATTTTATCAACATAATTCATTATCTCTCTTCATTTATTACCATTATCCACTTTTTTCTTAAAAAACAACATTCTTCTCTTTGATGCAAATTATATAGGACAGAGGGAGTATACAAACACCCATGAAAGGAAAGAGTCCTAAATATTATTTTATATTAATATGAATATATATTTTAACTACTTATTTTTAATTTTATTGCCCCAAATTTTAAAAAATACAAAAAAGTAATGCTTTTTTAAATTGAGTTTCGAAGGGTTTATTTAATATAGTGAATGTAGTAGCAAATGCATTTCACCATTTGCCGTGAGCCCGTGACCGATATGATATCCTATTACTATTTATTGTTATATTGCCGCCTAATAATGCCTTCATAAACCAGTTGGGACGATAATTCACATATATATGAAGTGAAAGATACTTTCACAAAATAATAATAATAATAATAATAAGAATAATAATAATAATAATAATAATTATTATTATATGTGAAAAGTTAAGAAGTCAATATTAAATACATGAGGAGAAATTTACTCATAATAATTTGAAGAGAGGTTATTAGGCTAATCACTACAATATATTTAATGACATTTAATTTAAATGTTACTATTTTAATTTATTAATGCTCTATTTGTTTCTTTTTATTTTTTCCATTTACTTTTTGTACAGTTTTTATTAGAAAGTTTAAACCTCAATATCTCTAAATATATAATTTAAAAAATTATAAAAATACATAATAAAAAAGTATACATTAATACAAATTTAACAAGATCTCACATGGATATATTTTATGTTCTAAATATGTGTTAAAAACATTAATTAAATTTCTCTCTCCTTAAGGTGAAATATTTCGAAATCGAAATAACATTAGGAAACGAAGAAAGTACTGTATAATATAGATTTAGTGACATTATTAAACTCGCAAAAGCATTTAATTTTGTTGTAGTGAATACTTAGCATTGATAAAATCCAATCGAAGCATAGTTTTATATTATTGAACGAGCAGATGGGTGGATCGAACAAGCAAGTTACCTTTGAAAGAGATTCATATGTTGAACCAAAAATCGGAAAGTACAATAATTGAAATTTAAATCATGAAGAACTTGAAGAGCCAAACGATTATTGGTGATGGTAGTGCTAAGATTTTTGAGGGTGAGAGCAAGATTCTCAAGTTCATTGCAAAAGCTTTTACATTGGGAAAACTAGAAAGGGAGATTTCATTGAATTGAGCCTCGAGATGGAGAATGCGGTAGGTCTTATTAATTTAAAAATTGTTTTCAATACGATTCCAAGCATCGAGAGCACTATCATCGGGGCGAACAATGAATTTGAGAAGGGTCGGACTAATAGTTCCATAAAGCCAAGTACGAACAATATCATCAAGTCTTTGCCACTCCGAGTCTTTGTTAACCGATTTAGTAGAATCATCGGGAATAATATGAGTGTCCACAAGGTGAGCCTGATAATGGAGTTTGAAGAGAGTAACCCAAGTATTAAAATTCGTGCCCTTATCATCAAGTTGAATGGGTACACTTGTCTTGATATTAGTATATAACTAGAGTTGCAGGATGAATTTTAGAAGAGGAAGCCATAGGAGAAGAGAGGTGGCTGCCATTTATAGGGGCGGCAGTGGTGGTGGATTAGGGCGGCGGAAGTGGTGGTTTAGAGATAGGAAAGAACTTAGGCAAATGATACCATGAAAAAAATGATTTTGGTTGCTTTTCATTTCATCATTTTGAGAATAAGTACATCAAGTAATCTAAGGTTTTAGAAAACTAAATATTTACAAAATAATTACCAAAATATAAAAGATTTACAAGATATACAAAATATTCTACTCTATTATTCTATTAACCTTGATGGTCTCCTGTAAGTCTCTTATGTTGCTATTGCACTTCACAAATTTTCTATTGAGGTCGTCTCACCGTGAGATGACTTCAATTAGGTTAACCCAAATTATTTAAGAAAATGGTTCTTGTACAAGTGTAAATTCACATTTCATTATTTTTTTTGCTTTTACTAATACGTTTTTTTATAGACTTGTCTCATAATGTGACGATCTCATACAAAAGAGGATGACTACTTTTTTGGAATAATTAAGCCCCCTATTCTTCTTTATTTAAACCATTGTATACCTATTATTTCTTAATTTTTATGAAATTTACCAATGTCTTAATTTTTTAGGGTCTGAAAAATATTTTTCATATACAAGATTGATTTTTAGTGAAATAAATTTAGGTACAATTTATATTTTTTGCTGTTTAACAATGAGTTATTAGGATTTTTTTATAAAATAGTTAAACTATCAACAATAAAAAAAATAAGTATTAGATTATTTATATTATATATACCTTACATTTTTAGGTTTTTTTTTTTTTTTTTTTTTTTTTTTTTTTTTTTAATTTTTCGTTCTAAGGTCTAATAATAAAGGAACTAATAATAAACGAAACGACCGTGATGAGTAGTCAAGGAGATTCTTCTTAAGCCTTATTTTCAACTAAAAATAGTTGAAAGTGACTGCATATATATAATTAGTTATATTGCATAATTCTGATTGTTAGGCTAAGAGCACTATTTTGGTTTGCTCAACTTATCCTTAATTAAATGAATGTGGTCGATCTATTTAGCTTCTTTCACTTATAATACATTTAAATATACATATTTTTATTATAAAAGGAATTATTGTTACCAAATTATATCCTACACTAGTTAGTGCCATTGCTAAAATACAATTTTTATAAAATTTGTCAACAAAACGCACGAGAAAATTGGAAAATGTTTGACATGACTAGCTAGTAAGAGCTACTTTTAACATAGAAGAATTATTAAAAATAAATCTAATTATCATCAATTAGTTCAAAATAAATTCCTCAATTGAATAACTCAAAATATATCTTAGTAGTATAATATTATTCTCATAATAATGATTTAAGTTATATTTATACTAAAAAAATTAGATACATATCGAGAAGATTAATAAAATTTTGGATTATTATAAGAAAAATATTTTACTATTATGGATTATTTTAAGTTAATCAACACTATGAGTTGTTTTGAGTGAATGACTTACCGGTTGGATTAATTAATTAATTTTAACAAATTTTCCATTAAGTTATTAAAACCAAAAAATGAAAATTAAACATTCGTAAAAATTTGTGACACAAACGTAATAAAATTGATTACCATCACCTATCTTGCTAAACAACAAATTATATTCATGGTATATATAAATTACCATACCTATTATTTTTTCACTCATATATATATAACTATGTCAAAAATTATAATTAAAAATACTTGCATAAGTTTTGAAGACAAAAGAAAAAATAAATTTCAGAATAATTTACTTTTTATTCTTGAAAACGCTTGCATGTTAGAACAATAATTCTTGTTCATAAATGAGATACCACAATGTTACGATAATAATGAACTTCCTTTTTTATGATTATTTCGGTAATTAATAATGGGGATGTTCTTAATGTTAAATATTTTTGCTTTCGATATAATTAAGAGGTTTGGATATTCTATATCACAATCAAATAGCTTTGTTTAAATATTTCTATATAAATACTAATTTGGAAATAAGTTTTGGTGAACCCTAAAATGGGTATTTTTTGCTTTCTCAACAACTAATATTAGGCAAATCATTCCAAATTGTAGATACGGTAGAGTAATAATACACACTAACTTTTGAGTCCATGTTTATTATATATTTTCGGAAAAATTGTCTAAAATTATCCAATTTTTTATTAATTTCTTTATAATAATCTGAATTTTTGTTTAAACATGAATAATTTTAACTACTAAGGGTGCCTATTAAAAATGCACCAAGGTAATTTTCTTACCTATATAACAAGTCATTTTGCATAAAAATATAAATTAAATTTATAAATTACATTATAAAAATTCTAAAAATAAAAAACATATAAATGAGAAATCAAGTATGTTTATTTTTGATTTAACTTTTAATTTTTAATAATTTTAATTTTTTAAATTAATTTTTTCTTTTTTTATACCAATTAACTTGAAAAATCGGCTATCATTTGGATAACAATATTCCTGGTTAAGTGACTTTAAAATTGAGATTATTTATGGTTAATCAAAAATTGAGATTATTATAGGAAAATCAATAAAAAAATTAAATTATGCTTAGATTAAATTAAAATTAATGTAATTTAATGTCAATTAATATTTGAGACCGCTTAATTTAGAGGTCATGTGTGAGAGACCACGTAGCACATGTCCGTAATCTATGAAAGAATGAAAACCACTGAGCTAAAATCATTTATCCTTTGAATTTAGCCTCTTATTATTTAAGTTTAGTAAAAATAATTAGATAAGATAAATAAACTAAATATATCCATACACTTTCACTATGGTTGTATTAGAAGGCGTGATAAGAGTATATAATATTCGTGAAACTTTAATTATTAGTATAATTTTTTGATTAAGTTGGTCGTTTTATTAACAGAAAGGATGGAATTTAAAAGCATTTAGCTCCTTAATTTTTGTTAATAGACAATTCTATGGGTAATTCTATAATAATCTACTTTAAAGCCAAGCACCACAATATATAATTTTTATGATATAAAATTTGAGCCATTTATTTTTTATACTAATAAAAATTTGAATAAAATACAAATAAAATGTTGAAAATAGGAACTAAATTTTTAAAAACTTGTATTTGATACAAATTACAAGATATTTATAAGTAAGCACTAATAATCTCAAATTTTTGGTATAAAATATTTATGTTATATTTATTTTTAAAATTTATTATGGTGGTTGTATTGAATTATAAACTAAATCTTTTTAAAAGTTGAAAAATTTAGAAGAAAATATTTTTTTACTTTTCTTTTTCCTTCCCTTTTGCTAAACAAACTTCACTTTTCTTATTATTCTCTCTCCTTCTTTTCTGTTCCCTCTCTTCCTCTTTTCAATGGATTTAGAGAAAACATAAAATTAGGAGACATTTATATCAATAATAAATCAATCATAATTATAACATTGTAGATTTGATTAACCATATATAACATTCTGTATTGAATTAATCATATTTATAACACAATACAATATATAACTCATCATTATAGATTAGTTCGGTTTCCATTTTGAGTTTCGCCGATTTATTTAGATTTATAATATAGTATATAAAAACAAGGCTAAATATTTTTAGTTTCTAAAATTAAGTTGGTACTTAGGCTGTTGATTAGAAGTATAAAGTCCAAAATTGTTTTCAACACCTCCACCCTTTTGATTTTCATCAAACATAGCAAACAAATACGCCTCAATTGCTTGATTTTTACGTGGAGTACCTCGGTTCACGTGGCCAATCAAATTGTTGTAATAAGTCCCCGCGTTACCAAAAGTAGCAGCTTGACCACCAGCGGACGGCCACCCGCTCTCTGACACCACAATGGGCGTGTTAGGAGCACCCGCATTTGCGAGTGCAGCATAGACTGTGTCAAGCAATGCATCAAAGAGGTTTTGGTATTGTAAATTACCATCGCTAACTTGGGGGTTAGGTGAAGTAAAGAGTGCGTAGTCTAGGCGGATACTTGGGGTACCAATGTACGAAAAATAGGGGTAAATGTTGGCTAACAAAGGTGATCCGTTATTTCTAAGGAAGTTAACAATAGGATTCATGTAAGAGGAAGATGTAAAAACACCTTTAGAGGGTGGGAATCCGCTAACAATTGAACTTTTTATTGCTGTCGAGACTATGATTTTACCAGCTAAGTTAGCTGATCGAAGAGCATTTTGGACATTTTGCATGGCCGGGAGAATTGACCCTGCCTCGGCATCACCAGGCATGATTTCGTTCCCAACTGCAATGTATCGAAAATTGACATTTGACGCATAAGGGACTATGTTGTTTTGGACCCACCGGTTTGCAGCTGAAGGGTCCGAGCCAAGTGACCTGAGGTCGGTCCTTGGAACATCGACGATTAGGCCTATGTTTGATCCCCTTAGAGCTTGGAGAACGTTTGGATTGGGGTCATAGATTCTCATGTTTGCTATCCCTCTGGATTTGTATAAGTTTACTACTTGTTGTGGGGAGGGTAAGTTGTTGCCATTTCTTCCGTAACATACACCAATTCCCTCTGTATCACATGAAGCAAAATTAGTTGATTTTCATTCCATTTAAATAAAAAAACAGTTTTTATTTTAAGGCCGATTTAACCAAACTTTTAACCTCTCATAAGCAGCTTATCCTATGTTACTCTTCGGCCCCTTTAAATTTACTACTTAAAGTGATATATTTTAACTTATGAGGAAAAATCTCATTCTCAGTAGCAAATTTAATGGGACAGAAAAAATATAAATAATACTCCCTCTGAACCATTTTAGTTGTCCCATTTCCTTATTTGGCAAAGTCATTTTAGTTTTCACATTTCTATTTTTGTCAATCTTTTTTTACCTAAATGTCCTTAGTTCACACACGTAATTACGAATATACCCCCATATTACTTACCCAACTACCATTCACTACTTACCCTTCACTATATACTCTTTTTAATGGACCCCACACCATCCTTAATAACCGTATTCAAGCAAATGGGACAACTAAATTGGTTTGGAGGGAGTATTTTACAGGACTAGAACAGAGAAGACTTAGCATACCTGTTAATTGAAGACTAGGAGAAAGTATTGCCAGGAGTAGCAAAGTAACAACCATATAAGGTTTGCCGATAAGCTCCATTTTGTAAGTATTAAGGAAATTTTGTGGCTTTATGAATGAGTTTTTGTTCCTTAGATTTACTGAGTATAATTATCAGTTTTATAGGCAAAAGAAGGTAGCGTGATCCGTATACATAGTAGCACTCTAGGAGGATTAGAACAGTCCAGTCAATGAAAAATAAATAAACAAAGAAAAATGTGCAATAACTTAATTAGCTTAGTGGAAAACACAGCGTATAAGGATGTAGCAATCCATAAAATTAAATTTATTTATTAAACTAATATTAGAGTATATAATATATCGTGGAGTATTATTTATCAGATTAATTTTTTAATTGAGTTGATTCTCTGATTTATTTTGATGAGGGTTATATCCTATGATCTGAAGGTCATAGGTTTAGTCCAAGCAAGTGAGGTTCACTCATATATAGGCAAATTTATCTTATAAGATATTCTAGGATAGAGATGAAAAAGGGGTAATTAAAGTTTTATGGCTTTCGCACTGCATTTGATCCTTTGATTGGAGCGAGTAGGACTTGAATATAAGTTAGTATATGAGTTGGTCTCTCCAGATGATATTAGATCAACGTGGCATAAGTTCAAACCTCATTCACCACAAATTTCAACTTGAATTAATTTAGCGTCATACATTTATATAGAACCGCAAAAAAAATATAATGCATCCATACTTCTAACTAAACGAATGTGAGAGAATATTATTTTAGGGCATTGTTTTTAAACAAATTGGTCATTTAACTGAAAAAAAAAATTGAATAAGACCAAGTCCAATGGATCAATATTTTGATTTTTTGCATATAATTAAAGATACGTACAATGTCGCCTATCCACATATTTCAATAATAAGGTTGAACAATAACATTAGTTATGTACATGTAGCAGCCCCTTTAGCGTCTTTATGGGTTTAAAATTTGTTAACACGCGAGTATGTCATTTTCAGTGGGAAAATCTTGAAAAAATGAGGCGTATATAATTAGAAATCTGGAAAATTAGTACTCTATTATTTTTTGTTTGAAGTTAAGATAATTATCCTCCACGTTATCCTTGTATATGGAACACTCTTATTTAAATCGAAAGAGAGATATAATATACTCCCTTCACACCATTTTAGTTGTTCTATTTGCTTGGACACAATTATTAAGGGTGGTGTGGAGTTCATTAAAAAGGTGGTAGTTGGGTAAGTAGTGAAAAATAAGTAGTAAACGGTAAGTAGTGAAGGGTAGTTGGGTAAGTAAAAATATGGGGGGTATATTCGTAATTACGTGTGTGAACTAAAGATATTTAGGTAAAAAAAATTGACAAAAATAAAAATGTGACGATTAATATGATTTTGCCAAATAAGGAAATGTGACAACTAAAATGGGGTAGAGGGAGTATTATTATATAAAAAATAATTCAAAAAGAATTGTATTACTGATCTATTTCTTTGAGTTTATTTATTTCATGTGATTATTTATTATTAGAACTTTATTGATCAAATATGATAAATTTTGAGCGACAGTGGTAAAAACTTTCAACTTTTATTCATGAAAAACTCTATTAGCCCAATTTTATTATGAACGTGTTTGGTTTGGACAATGGCAGATTCAAACACTTTATAAGTGAATTTGAAAAATTAGAGTTAAAATTAATAACAAGGTTTATTTCATGAAATTGTAAAATTTTTCAATTAATAAATATGTGAATATATAAAGTTGAGAAATATTATATACTCCACATATCATAATATTATATAATCGTAAAATAATTTTTGTTTGAACCATAATTTAAAATTTGGGAAAAGAATTTCATTTCTGTTAAAAAGTATATATATGTCCACATAGCATAAGTCCATAAGATATGCCACAAAAAGATAATAACTTAATGTACATTTATAATGATTGAAATTGATTGATAAATGTTGATCACTATATATATAACAGTACTTTTAATTTGGATACTATTTCGAGTTATGTATTTCAAGTGGGTACAATTCAATCACCTTATTTTAGCATGTATAGCTAATACAAAATATTTTTAAGCATATTAGAGTCAAGTGGGGTCAAATAACCCTATAAATACACATGTGGCTCCGTTCTGCTTGTTTAGAGGAAAATGTATTTATGAACAATTATTTTAAAAATTTTTCGTTTTTTAATTTGATAAGAAATATAAAATGAAAAAAAAATTAGGTAAATAATATTTTCTATTTCTTTTAAAATTCTTCCAATTTTAACATCTATATTTTCAATTAAACCAAACAAAAGAAAACTATCAAAATTTGGTATTTAGTTTAATTTGAATGCCTCGAATATGTAAGCCTTAAATTCTCCGACACAAATTCTTGTGAGAGACGGTCTCTCAAAAAGATCATCTCTGATTGGACCGACATATTATATATTTTTAAAATATTGTATGTAGGCATTAAAAATTATGTAAGTAGATATTTAAGATATTAAAAGTAGGCATTAAGGATACGATAAGTAAGCATTAAGAATGAGATACGTCTCTCAATGAGAAGGTCTCTCAAGAGACTAGCTGATTCTTCAATATTACAAAGTCTATGAAAATTGGCTTGTATATACGCGACGCAACTAACAATTGTCAAGTAAAGAATTAACACAAATTTTTGTGAGAGACGGTCTTTTTAAGAGATTATCTTTAATTGGGCCGACCCATTATGTATTTTTATATTATTGTAAGTAGGATTAAGAATGATGTAAGTAGAATTCAAGATATTGAAAGTAAGCATTAAGGATACAATAAGTAAGCATTAAGGATAATATAAGTAAGCATTAAGAATACGGTTAAGTAGGCATTAATGGACTAGACTTGAGATACGGGACTAGACTTGAGATACGTCTTTCAAAGAGACGGTTTCTCAAGAAATTAGCTAAAGAAAAAATACACAAGCTTTGTTTTCTTCTTGGTTCTTTGTAATTTTTTAATATAAAAGAGACGTACACAAGGAACCGAGAAGGTGTCACTAATTAAAAAAAATTCAAAAATATGTATTAATAAAATCTAAAAGACAAAATAATACTATCATATAAAATTATTAATTATAAGGTAAACTTAAAAACATATAAAAATAAAAAAGAATTGAATTTACTTTTCTAAAAAATGATACTTACTCAACAATTAAGACATGATCTAATTTTGACCGCAAAAGTCTTAGACTTGCCTAAATCTAATATTGAATCATACTAGTAACATATACATATACAGTGGGCCGGTAATAAGATAACACAAACATGTTAACACCAAACTGTGTCCATTTCGACCAAGTCAACATCTAAAACAATAATATTAACATTTATAAGACCAACTTGTTGGGTCTTAAAGCAATTTTATTAACTATAAGTATAATTTATAGTTTTCATTATAATTAGAAAAATTCTACATGGTAATTCTTATATCTTGACTTTTTTATATGTAATTAGATTAATTTTTAAATTTACATTGTAATTATGAGTTTTTTGTCACAGTTATACTGAAAACGCGTTAATTGAGACTTACAGATGTTAAAAGTGAAAATTTTAAATGAGTAGAGTAAATTAGAGGCAAAATTTAGGTGATGTTTAGCAATTTCGATCAGACATTGAAAATTATAGTTAAAAGTGATATATTGCATAATTCTGATTGTTAGGCTACGAGCATGATTTTGGTTGGCTCAACTTATCTGAGTTAAATGAATGTAAGTCTTTTGCTTAGCTTCTTAATTGTACTTAAATGTAAGTATAAATACAAATATATTTTCTCTCTCATACAATGTCAAAAGTTAAAAATTTAAAATATATGCATAAGGTAATATATTATATGAATTTTGGTATATATTTTTTTTATTTGTTAGAATTTTAAGAAAATCAAAAAGAAAGAAATACATAAGAGAGAGAAATCAAAAGGTTTTGTCACTTCGAGTATTGGAAATTGTTAGGTGACTATTTAAATCATTAATGGTTTCAAGAATTTATGGTCATTTATTTCCTACACATTATTATTTTTTTTTAAAAAAATTCCTTTTATCCATTACTACTTGATAATGTAATAATATTAGGAGATAATAAAAAATAATGAAAAAATACAAATATTTGAGTATGAGAGCTTCATTACCATTAAATGACACATATAGCATCACTTGTTTACTTTATCATTATTTAATATCAATAACTAAATGCTCCATACGCGCATTACACTAATTAAATTTGAGTATATAGAAAATATTAGGTGACAAATCAAAACTTTTTATTTGGAGAAAACATAATAGTAGTTCATTTAATGTTTATACATCACACATAATCATGACATTATATATATATATATATATATATATATATATATATATATATATATATATATATATATATATTTGATTAACCATACATAACATTATATATTTGTTGAATATATCAAGGCTCCACAAAATACTGCTGCTCATCATGATTTACAACTTATTTCATCAATAGATATGTAACAGGCTCAAATTTCTTAATCTTAATCTTCCGATTAATTATTCCGAAATTTTTTTTCGAATTCCTAATCCTTTGGTTATCTAATTCAAATCATCTTTAATTCCTAAACCTTATTCCGATTTTGTAATTTCTTTATAAGCACTAAAATATTATTTTATTATTTTATACTACGAAAAGTAAAATTTTAATATTATATTTACAGTTTTATTAAAACGTTACGTTTCAATTTCGTTTCCTTAAACTAACTTTACTACTTATCATTTTAACCTTACAACTTTGATTTAATTATTTTATACCTAAAAATTAACTATATTTTTCTTATTAACTTTAAGTATAGTTTTAAGCAAAATTTTCTAAGTAAACTATCATAATTTCATAATTAAACCTTAATCATACTTTTCCATTAATCTAAAACATTTCACTAGTATAAACTAGAACAAAAATTTGATGAATTAAAATCCTTTCTACATCAATCCATAATGTTCATCACTTACACAAGCTATCACTATTTTCTTGCACAAGTTAACCTTCTTCTACACTCCAAACTTTTACACATCCACTTACACACTCCAACTCTTACACATTCACTTACACACTCTAATTCACTTACACAAGTTAACCTTCTTTTTCATACAATCTTATGAACTAAAAAGTTGCCCAAAACCCATTATAAATGCCCCTCCTTAGCCATGAGATCACTTGCACCCCTATCATCGAATCTTTCTACCATTCTTTCTTATATCTTCACTTCATTAACATCTTACTAACTTTATACCTTTTTTATTAGTTGAAGAATCAAATGAAGATGGAGCTTGATCTTATTACTTCTTAAGCCAATAATCATCAACTTTTGAAAAGTCAAGAATTATCTTTTGGAGCTTGGATATCATTTTCTTTTGGTTAATTGAAGATCTACTTCTTTGAAGCTTAGAGCCTTGAAGACTTTCTCTTTTGGAGCTTATTTTTTTAAGTTCTTATTTTCCTATTATTATTCTCTTACTTGGTTTAGCGCCACCTTTGGAGGAAAATGGTACACATTTTCTTAACTCTCTCGTTATGTGATATTTATTTATGGTTACTCGATAATATAAAAGCATGGTCAACATGATTTTATTTTAATCATTTAAACTTTACATGGTAATATTAAAGTCATATCCAATTTAGTGATATTTTCGTCAAAACAATAATACTTTTCGGACACTTGAAAAAAAAGTCACATACATGGAAATTTTTGATTAATATGATAATCTAGATATATATGAATTTTACTAGTTAAATAAACTATGTCTTTAAAATGATTCCATATCATCTTGGTGTTTTGATAATTTTTTTTTGGACTCAAGTAATTATAAAGAATTATTAATCGGTTTATCGGTAAAATAGTCAAACAAATTTGTTAAAATGCTTAGCGTTGTTTTTCTTGAAAACTCATTTCACTTAGATTTTGGACCCTTAATAACTTGTCGGATTATATTTTTTTTTATAGTTATGATAGGTCTGTTTTATTATTTTACTGGTTATTTGATAAAATACGTTATTAAGTACTTAGATTTACTACCCTTGACTTTTATGATTATTTATGACATAATAATGACTTAGTTTAGCCTCAGGAATCTTAGTATAGCTAGGAAAATTTGTTATTTAATTAATATTAATTTATTAGATACTAGTAATTTGGTCTATTAAAAGGGTAGAATTGTCAAAATTTTGACTAGTGGAAGTTTGACTTATAAGAATGTAAACTATTTCGGTTTAGAGTCTTGTTTGATATTGCATGATATTGATTATATGACTCTGATAGTAAGGTAACGTCGAACCATGGACCAGCATGTAAAATCCCGGCGTCCGTGTTAGCTGGCACGTAAAATGCGGTGTCAGACAGGGGGTCCTAGAAAAACCCATCCTGTGAAGTCTCGAGCATGACAGTATTGAGAGGAGTGACGACTCCCAACACAGTTAGGGTTTAGGACTATGGTCCTCACCTAACTAGACCCTTACATATATCAGTTGTCATTATTGTTGTGATCTTGTGATGTGCTATGATGATAAAGTTATGAGGCTTAATTGAACTTGATTAAATAAGCATTAAGGTTACCAAGTATTTATGTAACACCCCGATATTTTCCCGATATATTAAATGATTTGCTAGTAATATTATTATTATTTTTTTTTATTATTATCATTCTTTTTAGAAAAATATATATTTCTTTTTATTATTTATTTTGTTAGTAGATTAAATCATGAGACTTCAACTTTTAAGGCAATTAAAATCATTTTAAGTCCAAATCTTTTCCTAATCTATCTTTAATTTCAAAAAAAAAAAAAAATATAAAAATGGGAATGTGTATGGGTGGCCGGCCATAGGGTGAATATTGGGAAGATTGTAACTTCCATTTTGGCTATTGAATGGTTAAGGAAATTATGATCAATAAAATCTCATAATTCCTTAATCAATTCCTTTCCTTATTCCTTTCCTTACTCCTTTGTCATTTCAAATTCATTTGCAAGTAAAGAAAGCACTCTCAAACTCCCTCATTTCTCACGCCTAAACCCTCCTTGATTCATCAATTTGGTTCATAAAATTTTGGTGTTGTTCTTGAGCAATTGTAAGTAAATCTTAATTTAGTTTTATTTTTAAGTTTTAATTTAAATTTCTATGTTTTTATGTGTGTTATTTTATAGTTTATGATTTTGTTCATGAATTGAAATTTATGTGTGGAAGTATGATGTTTTTCTATCCAAATTAAAGTATGGTTTTAGGGTTTTAGATATGTTCACATGTGTGTGAAGCATTGTTTGATGAATGATTGAAATATATATATATATATATATATATATATATATATATATATATATATATATATATATATATATATATATATATATATATATACAAAAAAAAATGATTGCTCATATAAAAAAAATGTGTATGTGGTGATGGAAATTTATTTTTTTTATTTTATTGACTAATAAAAGAGGATTATAATGTTGGTAAAAAAAAAAAAAAAATGCATCTATATATATGTGATGTGTTTGTGTGTGTACATTGGAGTAAAAAGAATTATTTTTGAGAAAAATATAAATAATTAATCAAAATTTATTTTTTGGATGTGATCATGGAAATTATGTAAATTTTATTGTTTAGATTTATTAGGGAATAAAGCATTGAAATTTATATTTTTGTGATAAAAAAAATGAAATCCCGTAGGTTTTGAAAATAGTGGAAAAATTGTGTTTTTGGAGCATTTTTGGCTTTAAAATTTAGTTAAAAATACTTATACTATGTTATAAATTATGAAAATTGGTACTCGGGGGTTTTGACGCCTTCCGGACGCAACGGTGAAGTCGGATTTTCAGTTTGACAGTTTTAAGATGAGTTTCTGGACAGATTGTATAGGCTGTCCGGTTTTGTGTATATACCATGTCATAGTATGTGATGGATGTTCATGTTGTGTGTAGTATTCTAGGTATGGATGTGATTGTATATGTGTGTTATGGATGATTTGAGGAAAATGTGTATGTGTGCTTATTTCCCGAATACGATTGAACCTTGTAGGAAGTCGATTCGTGACCGGGAATTGATTAAGACGCTTGCGAGTTGGTTATCTTGCTTAAGGTATGTACACGCAGCGTGGTTCGCATTAGTCCGATGTATCATATAATAATGGTATACAAAAGAAAAGCATGGATATATAGTACGGATAATGTTATCTTTCGAATCAATAATTTGTTTATACATTGTTTTGATAAGCAGAGGTAGTATGACCTCACTAACTTTAAAGTGGACGTAGTATGACGTCAATTGGTGGAAAAGAATTGCTCGCGGTATATGAGGGCATTATGAGCCACCGCGGGGGTATGCATACTTAACCATAGGCACCGAAGTAAGGCGAGTGTCTATGGTAGAGGCTTGCTTAGGGGTTAGCTCCCCCTAATGTATTGTCTCACTTATGGAGTTTGGAGTGTACCGGCAGTATGGCTGGATAGTACAGCAGTATGGCTGACTAACTTTTACATGAAAATAAATATTCTTAATAAGCATGATCGAAGCGTACGGTTCTGTGAATTGTCAGCTAATTAATTAAAACTTTTTCTTGTGTTATTATTTATTTGGTATGCGACGTTTGCTGACGTGTACTTTTGGTCTTAACGACCCTGCGATGATGTTGTTTCCTATCTGGGCAATGACTAGCAGTAAGTTAAGTTGCAGGTCTGGGGATTGAGGATTGTCCCTTGAAGAAATAAATTATTAGGGTAGAAAGTCTTAATAAGAACTTCAAAATTTAGTTTAAAGAACATTTGGTTTTTATGAGGCGACTTTCGTTCTCAAGTTGTAATAAGTAGATTTAACTTTTCGTTCTTATCCGCTGCTAAGAATTTCTTATTATCTAGTAGTTCTTAATAACGCTAATAGAACTCGATCCGCACGTTTTCCTTAACTTCAAAACCGATTTAAACTGTTTCTAACATCCCGGTTTGACTCGGATTATAGTTGTTCCGTTTTTAAGAGATCATCTTCTCTTTTCGTACGACCCGAGTTATTCCGAGATGTTACAACTGGTATCAGAGCCGAGAGGGAATTAATACCCGAGAGGAACCCTGGAGAGCTTTAGATAATGCCCCAGCTTGGGCAGAAATAGAGGCTCTGGGAATTTGGGATAGAAAAGAGGGAGAAAGTGATTTGGATTACACCCGACGAATGGAAATGATCTACAAAAAGTCCAAACAGGTGTATGAAAGAATAATGGAAGAGGAGACGATTGCACTGAAAGAGATGATTGACCAGTTTCACCTAGAGCTTGACAGGAGGGTGAGAGCAGTTCAAACTGAGGGTCGGGACGGAGTAGACGTTCCAGAACCTAGTGGGGCAAGGAGAGATAATAATGAGGAGGATGTTCCCGTAGTAGACCCAAACTTAATGCCATTTATAATCTTCGATGAGTTGGATTTCGAGAGGGATCCAGAAGAGGATCCAGAAGAGGACCCGGAGGAGGAGGACCCCGATGAGGACCCAGAAGAGGAATTTGAGGAGGATTTCGAAGAAAATTCTGATGAGGAGCAGGGAGAATTCATGGAGGAGGATCCTTTAGGAGTGGTAGAAGATCCTGATGAGGATAACTTAGGGGATGGATATAATGCTGATGAGGAGGGGGAACTAGCTGATAGAGATGGAATGTTGAGTGATGATGATAGCGGGGTAATTATTTTAGGGGGTTGGCCGGTGAGGCGAGAGGATCTTATGAGCGAGGAAGAGAGTGAAATCATGATGTGGGAGGAGGAACCACCCGAGCCAATAATTGTAGAGCTTTCTGATTCCGTAGCGCGACTTACTGTGAGTGATTCCTTATCTGTAGGAACCCCATCTGATTCCGATAGCGTGTCTAGCGATGACTCTGGTGATGCTGATTTTGACCCTGATCAATACATGGAGGATCGGCACCGCCTGGATGCGTCACCTTTATTTGCCTGATTGTTTTTTTTTTTACTTTATTTGATTATGCATGTGTTAGAGTTCGTATGTCTAGTTCCTTAGTAGAATAAATTGCGAACAATTTTGTTGGTTAAATGATTTGGTTGTTTATCTCGGACTTTGGTAGTTTTGAACAATGACTATGTGGGAATTTATACCCAAGTATTCTTTCTAGATTGGAAGTATATGGTATATTTGTTTTGAATTTGAATTTTGTTTTTTTTTAAAAATATAAACATTAGTAAGTAGGATCGATTCAGTGTTGTATTTATGGAAAAATGAATAAATCTGATTATAGACTCATTGTTCAACCTTTTTACCTTTAGGGCTACTACCTTGTATATTTTAGAGCAATAACAGAATGAGTTTTTCCCTAAACCTCAAACGCTATAGAAATGTATTTACATACCTTGTTTAACCTAATGCAGTATACCTGCCATCATGCCACCCCTTTTGAAAAGGTCCGTGCCAAGAGGAAACTCTGATCGCGTGCTTCGAAACCTAGTTAAGGCCCTAGCTGGTGCAAGGAATCCGAGACCGAAATCCTTGGAGGAAAAGGCTTCGTCAATTAGTAAGAGAATAGCCCAGAGTAAACCCTCGACTTATAGTGGAAAAGGTGAACCTTCTATGTTGGAAAACTGGCTGAGAGAATTTGACAAGCTTTTTAGTGTGGTGAGATGTCCTGCTGAGCTCATGGTTGACCAAGCCGCGTTTTTCCTAGTGGAAGACGCTGACTATTGGTGGACACATAGTAAGATGAGGTTGATATCAGAAAACGACGGTGACTTAAGCTGGGAAGGATTTAAGGGGGCGTTAAGGGACCAATTTTATCCGCCTCATGTTAGGAAGGACAAATCAAATGAGTTTGCTAGGTTCGAAATGGGAAACCTAACGGTAGATGAATATTATCAGAAATTTATGGAATACTTGAAGTTTTGCCCTGACGATGTCCCAACTGAGGGAAAGAAAATACAGCGTTTTGAGTTAGGTCTATCGTATGAGATCCAAAAACACATTGAGACTGATAGATATGATACGTTAGAGCAGCTATATAAAAGAGCTGCGCAGATTGGGAATGTTATCAGGAAGGAAAAAGAGAAGTTGGGCCATAGCGGAGAAAAGAGAAAAGAACCCGTGTTTCAGAATGATACGAATGCGAGTAATCAAGTCCAAAATCAATTTAAGAAGCACAAACCGTTTGGAGGCTTTCAGGAGAAAGGTTTCCATTCTGGTCAAAACAGCAAGAATGGGGGAAATTCGAGAATAGAGGCTAGAATGCAGAAGCCTTTGTATGATCGTAATGGGAAGGAAAGAATCTTCAACTGTAGGAGATGCCAAAAGAATCACCCAGGAAGGGACTGCTGGGGGGCGTTAGTGGACTGTTCTTACTGTGGTAAGCCGGGCCATAGAATGTACGAGTGTTATACTCGCATAGGACAACAAGAGTTGCAAGGGGGAAATCATAGAGGTTTCCAACAGCAAAGACTCACTAACGGACGAAGTGGTAATGAAGCTGGAAGGGGGAATCACAATGGTGGAAGTTTTGGCCGAAACTTGAGAGGTGCCTCAAACCCTAGGTTTCTGGGAAATAACTCCGGTGTTCAGCAACGACTGGGAAATGCTAGAAACGAGAATTTCTTTTCAAGCCAACGTGGTAATCAAGGAGGTGTTACTACTTCTACCCAGAACGACGGCAGGCTTTCGGCAGTTAACTCGAGGGAGGCAGCGCAAGCGTCGGATGTGGTCATAGGTACGTTCTGTATTAATACAAAATCCGTTAAAGTACTGTTTGATTCTGGTGCATCGTACTCGTTTGTTTCAAAGTCTAGAGTTAAAGATTTAGAATTGGAGAACCCCGAGAAAACATCTTTTTCAGTCTCTACTCCTTCTGGGGAGACTTTTCAATGTAATACGTTGTTCCGTGAAGTGCCGGTTAAGATAGGGAAAGTGAAATTTTCAAGTAATTTATTTTCTCTAGAAATGGATGATTTAAATGTAATACTTGGGATGGATTGGCTAAGTAGATACAAAGCGATAATAGATTGTGAAGAACAGTCAGTGACCTTAAGTGGACCTAGGGGGGAGAAGGTTAAGTATAGGAGTCTTCCTAAGGGACCAAGGATAAAGATCGTATCATCATTAAAGGTCAAGAAGTTAATCAAGCAAGGGCAACCGTGGTTTCTGTGTAGTATAAGTAAAGTAGGGGAGCGAGAGTTGCAACTTGAGAACATTCCAGTGGTCTGTGATTTTAGAAATGTTTTTCCAGAAGAACTTCCTGGTATGCCGCCAAGAAGGGACGTGGACTTCTCGATTGATTTAATCCCTGGGACAGGGCCAATTTCAAAAGCTCCTTACCGAATGGCCCCAAAGGAGATGGAAGAATTGAAAGTCCAATTAGAAGAGTTGTTAGAGAAGGGTTATATAAGACCTAGTGTGTCGCCTTGGGGAGCCCCAGTGTTGTTTGTAAGGAAAAAGGACGGAACGATGCGTCTCTGTATTGATTACAGAGAACTTAATAAGGTCACTGTTAAGAATAAGTACCCGTTACCACGGATCGATGATCTTTTTGATCAGTTGCAAGGGGCAGGAGTCTTTTCCAAGATTGATCTGCGGTCAGGGTACCATCAGTTACGTATCAAGGAGGAGGATATTAGTAAATCAGCTTTTAGAACCAGATACGGACACTTCGAGTTTACCGTGATGCCTTTTGGGTTGACCAACGCACCTGCAGCATTTATGGGGTTGATGAATCGGGTTTTTAACGCGTACCTCGATAAGTGTGTGGTGGTGTTCATTGATGATATTTTGGTATATTCCAAGAGCCAAGAAGAACATCAAGAACATTTAAGGATAGTCTTGCAGATTCTGCGAGAGAATCAGTTGTATGCTAAGTTTTCGAAGTGTGAATTTTGGTTAGAGCAAATGGCTTTTCTGGGTCACATTGTTTCTAAGGAAGGAATTTCTGTTGATCCAGCAAAAGTAGCAGCTGTTCGGGATTGGTCTACACCTCGGAATGTTACAGATATCCGGAGTTTCTTGGGATTAGCAGGATACTATCGTCGTTTTGTGAAGGACTTTTCTCGCATTGCTCGTCCACTGACAGCCTTGATGAAGAAAGAAAAGAAGTTCGAATGGACTGAGGAGTGTGAGAAGGCATTTCAGTTGTTGAAGGAGAAGTTAACTACAGCCCCTGTGTTGACCTTACCTGATCCATCCTTGGAATACTCTGTGTACAGTGACGCTTCTAAACATGGATTAGGTTGTGTTTTAATGCAAGATAAAAAGGTGGTGGCGTATGCTTCACGTCAACTAAGGACTCATGAGGTGAATTATCCAACACATGACTTGGAGTTAGCTGCTGTGGTTTTCGCATTGAAAATCTGGCGACATTACCTTTATGGTGTCAAATGCAAGGTCTTTACGGATCATAAAAGTTTGCAATTTTTGTTCACTCAATCCGAGTTGAATTTGCGCCAACGACGTTGGTTAGAACTTATCAGTGATTATGATTTAGAGATTTCATATCACGAAGGCCGTGCGAATGTAGTCGCTGATGCTTTGAGTAGGAAATCGAGGCATTTCGTCTCAGCGTTAATAACCTCTGAGAAGTTGTGTAAGGAGTTTGGGAGAATGAACTTGGAGATAATCCAAGAAGGGGAATTGGAAGCCAAGTTGAGTGCCTTGTCTATTCAACCTACCTTTTTCGAAGAGATTATGGCTAAGCAACTGGAAGACCCAAAGTTCATTAAACTTCGGGAGCAGATCAGTGAAGGGAAAGCTGATGGTTTTACAATTCATGAGGACGGTAGTCTTCGTTTTAAGGGACGGTGGTGTGTGCCGGATGGGTGTGACTCCTTGAAGGAAAAATTATTGAACGAAGCTCATTATTCTAGATACTCGGTTCATCCTGGTGGGGATAAGATGTATCAAGATTTAAAATGCATGTTTTGGTGGTCTGGTATGAAAAAGAATATTGCTGAATTTGTTTCCAAGTGTTTAACGTGTCAAAAGGTTAAGAGTGAACATCGAAGACCAGCTGGGTTACTGCAACCTCTAGAAGTCCCGGTCTGGAAGTGGGATGACATATCTATGGATTTCGTGTTAGGGTTGCCACGAACTAAGGCTGGTAATGATACTCTTTGGGTTATCGTGGATAGGCTTACTAAGTCTGCAAGGTTTATTCCGATGAACTGTAAGTGGGATATGGACCAACTTGCTCGTGCCTATATTAGATACGTTGTTCGATATCACGGAATACCTCGTACTATTGTCTCTGATCGTGATACTCGATACTTGTCACATTTTTGGAAATCATTACAGCAGGCTTTGGGAACCACTCTTCTTCATAGTACGTCTTTTCACCCTATGACGGATGGTCAGACTGAACGTGTCAACCAGATACTAGAAGACATGTTGAGAGCAATAGCCATGGAATGGCAAGGTTCATGGGATGAACATTTGGATTTAGTGGAATTCTCTTATAATAACAGTTATCAGGCAACAATTCAAATGGCTCCGTTTGAAGCACTTTATGGTCGTAAGTGCCGTAGTCCTGTATGTTGGGATGATTTTACTGAATCTGTCACCTTAGGACCTGATATGCTTGTACAAATGACTGAGAAAGTAAAGTTAATTCGCGAAAAAATGAAGGCAGCCCAGGATAGACAAAAATCGTACGCCGATCTCCGACGACGGCCTGATGAGTACGAAGTGGGCGACAAAGTTCTACTCCGTGTGTCTCCGATGAGAGGTGTGGTTCGTTTTGGTGCTCGTGGGAAGTTAAGCCCGCGTTTCATTGGCCCCTATGATATTGTGGAGCGGATTGGGAAGTTAGCTTACCGGTTAGCGTTACCTAATGCGCTGGGTAAAGTTCATGACGTTTTTCATATCTCCCAGTTAAAATGTTATGTTGCGGCTTCTTCGCATGTCTTAGACCCGGAACCGTTAGAACTTGATGAAAGCCTCACCTATGAAGAGCAACCTGTTCAGATTTTAGATAGAAAGGTTCGCAGTACTCGGCGAAAAGATGTTGCAATGGTTAAGGTTCTATGGTCAAATCATCGGTCACAAGAGGCAACTTGGGAAACAGAAGCTTCAATGCGAGAGAAGTATCCGCATCTTTTTCCTCAGGTTAGTAAGTTACGGGGACGTAACTTTTTAAGGGGGGTAGGAAGCGGTAGAATTTTGCGTTTTGCGCGCTTTGAGGTTTATTTTGATCTATTTCTTTTGTTGTGTGCTTGTTTTGTCGTCTTTTTTTTATGTGTGTGATTGTTGTGTGTTTTGTGATTGATTGTTGTATGTTGTGTTTGAACGTTGAGGTTTTGGGGTCAAAACCTTTTTAAGGGGGGTAGTCTGTAACACCCCGATATTTTCCCGATATATTAAATGATTTGCTAGTAATATTATTATTATTTTTTTTTTTATTATTATCATTCTTTTTAGAAAAATATATATTTCTTTTTATTATTTATTTTGTTAGTAGATTAAATCATGAGACTTCAACTTTTAAGGCAATTAAAATCATTTTAAGTCCAAATCTTTTCCTAATCTATCTTTAATTTCAAAAAAAAAAAAAAAATATAAAAATGGGAATGTGTATGGGTGGCCGGCCATAGGGTGAATATTGGGAAGATTGTAACTTCCATTTTGGCTATTGAATGGTTAAGGAAATTATGATCAATAAAATCTCATAATTCCTTAATCAATTCCTTTCCTTATTCCTTTCCTTACTCCTTTGTCATTTCAAATTCATTTGCAAGTAAAGAAAGCACTCTCAAACTCCCTCATTTCTCACGCCTAAACCCTCCTTGATTCATCAATTTGGTTCATAAAATTTTGGTGTTGTTCTTGAGCAATTGTAAGTAAATCTTAATTTAGTTTTATTTTTAAGTTTTAATTTAAATTTCTATGTTTTTATGTGTGTTATTTTATAGTTTATGATTTTGTTCATGAATTGAAATTTATGTGTGGAAGTATGATGTTTTTCTATCCAAATTAAAGTATGGTTTTAGGGTTTTAGATATGTTCACATGTGTGTGAAGCATTGTTTGATGAATGATTGAAATATATATATATATAATTATATATATATATATATATATATATATATATATATATATATATATATATATATATATATATATATATATATATATATATATATATATATATATATATATATATATATATATATATATATATATATATATATATATATATACAAAAAAAATGATTGCTCATATAAAAAAAATGTGTATGTGGTGATGGAAATTTATTTTTTTTTATTTTATTGACTAATAAAAGAGAATTATAATGTTGGTAAAAAAAAAAAAAAAAATGCATGTATATATATGTGATGTGTTTGTGTGTGTACATTGGAGTAAAAAGAATTATTTTTGAGAAAAATATAAATAATTAATTAAAATTTATTTTTTGGATGTGATCATGGAAATTATGTAAATTTTATTGTTTAGATTTATTACGGAATAAAGCATTGAAATTTATATTTTTGTGATAAAAAAAAATGAAATCCCGTAGGTTTTGAAAATAGTGGAAAAATTGTGTTTTTGGAGCATTTTTGGCTTTAAAATTTAGTTAAAAATACTTATACTATGTTATAAATTATGAAAATTGGTACTCGGGGGTTTTGACGCCTTCCGGACGCAACGGTGAAGTCGGATTTTCAGTTTGACAGTTTTAAGATGAGTTTCTGGACAGATTGTATAGGCTGTCCGGTTTTGTGTATATACCATGTCATAGTATGTGATGGATGTTCATGTTGTGTGTAGTATTCTAGGTATGGATGTGATTGTATATGTGTGTTATGGATGATTTGAGGAAAATGTGTATGTGTGCTTATTTCCCGAATACGATTGAACCTTGTAGGAAGTCGATTCGTGACCGGGAATTGATTAAGACGCTTGCGAGTTGGTTATCTTGCTTAAGGTATGTACACGCAGCGTGGTTCGCATTAGTCCGATGTATCATATAATAATGATATACAAAAGAAAAGCATGGATATATAGTATGGATAATGTTATCTTTCGAATCAATAATTTGTTTATACATTGTTTTGATAAGCAGAGGTAGTATGACCTCACTAACTTTAAAGTGGACGTAGTATGACGTCAATTGGTGGAAAAGAATTGCTCGCGGTATATGAGGGCATTATGAGCCACCGCGGGGGTATGCATACTTAACCATAGGCACCGAAGTAAGGCGAGTGTCTATGGTAGAGGCTTGCTTAGGGGTTAGCTCCCCCTAATGTATTGTCTCACTTATGGAGTTTGGAGTGTACCGGCAGTATGGCTGGATAGTACAGCAGTATGGCTGACTAACTTTTACATGAAAATAAATATTCTTAATAAGCATGATCGAAGCTTACGGTTCTGTGAATTGTCAGCTAATTAATTAAAACTTTCTCTTGTGTTATTATTTATTTGGTATGCGACGTTTGCTGACGTGTACTTTTGGTCTTAACGACCCTGCGATGATGTTGTTTCCTATCTGGGCAATGACTAGCAGTAAGTTAAGTTGCAGGTCTGGGGAGTGAGGATTGTCCCTTGAAGAAATAAATTATTAGGGTAGAGAAGTCTTAATAAGAACTTCAAAATTTAGTTTAAAGAACATTTGGTTTTTATGAGGCGACTTTCGTTCTCAAGTTGTAATAAGTAGATTTAACTTTTCGTTCTTATCCGCTGCTAAGAATTTCTTATTATCTAGTAGTTCTTAATAACGCTAATAGAACTCGATCCGCACGTTTTCCTTAACTTCAAAACCGATTTAAACTGTTTCTAACATCCCGGTTTGACTCGGATTATAGTTGTTCCGTTTTTAAGAGATCATCTTCTCTTTTCGTACGACCCGAGTTATTCCGAGATGTTACAATTTAGTAGCAGTAATGAACTTCTGCAAGTATTGAGAATGTAAGTTAATGGCTTAGTAAAGGTCAATAATGAGTAATGACCTTCTATATGATTGAACTATCGCATCATAAGCTTGTTGAGAAAATTGTACTCGGCTTTATCGCTAACCGATTTAATCGGCTGTCATCCGTATTATGGATGACAGTATTTTGCAGGAAAATTTAGCTCAGGTTTCGATCCAGGCCGCAACTTTAATTATTTCTATCGAGGACTTAGCTGCATTGATTTTACTTGATGACTTTGATGACTATATTGTACTTATGTTTTTTTTTTTATCGTATTTAAGCAAACCTTATTTTATATTTTCTCAGTCGTAAGATTTTTTTTTTAACTTATGTTTTGAACAGTTTTAGTTTAAATGGTTTTTAGCAGTTCGGCGTTTTACACTTCCGCATTATTTATCTTAAGTATAATTATTAATGTTAATTATGTATCGAAAGTGCCGCTCCTGCTACAAGATATCACTTAGGTTCTTCGTATTCCAGTAGCCAAGTTTGTTATATAGTTTATTATTTAGTTTGTTGTACAAGAGACACGTCAAAGCCAGTTTGTTAGGGCCTTAGTTTGCTAGCTTTTATTTTCTCTCTCTGCACATATCAATTGTATATATACCCCTCTTTGTCTTTTGTGTGAATAATAATAAAAATACAGAATGCTTTCTTTCTTCTTCTTCTTCATAATGTGTTCTTCATTGATGTGCTAAGCTCACCATTTCATCATGGTATCACAACAGGTGTTTCTCTTTCCTTAAAAACAGGTTTCTACCATTTTTTTTTCCTTCTTTCTTTTCTAAATCTTTTTCTCTTGGTTATTCCCTGTAAAACGTAAGTTTTGCATTGAAGAAATGGTGAGTTCTGAGGCTGATCCAACTCAAAATCCAGCAAGTATTTTCTACCTTTATCCTGCCAGTATAAAACTGGTATCAACTTCTTTTGATGGATCAGGATATGCAGATTGGAAGAGATCCATGATTATAGGCTTAACTGCAAAAAATAAGTTGAGCTTTATTGATGGTACTGCTGTAAAATTGTCCTCTGATTCCTCTGATTCAAAGTGTTGGGAGAGGTGCAATAACTTGGTAATAGGATGGATCATCGCCTCTCTTGATAGAGTTCTTGCTAAAAGTGTTATGTATTATAACAATGCATATGAGATTTGGAGTGATTTGGCAAATCCTCTTCAGCACAACTGTACAGCTTGCAAGAGGAACTTGCAAACCTCACACAGACATCAAACATGATAATAGTAGAATATTTCAAACGCGTGAAATCATTTTGGGATGAGATAGATCATCTGGATCCTTTACCTATGTGCACCTGTAATGGCCGTTCTTGCACCCTCACTAAATGTATATTGAAGAGTCAACAAGATCAAAGACTCATTCATTTCTTAATGAGCAGTTTCAACAGGTACGCACTAACATCCTTATGATGAATGAGTTACCTACTGTGCAGGCTGCATATAGGATATTGGTTCAGGAAGAAAGACACAAAGATATTTGCAAAGTCAACACAGCTAATACTGAGAATATGGCTTTTGTAACTGACAAACGAAAACCTTATGAACATCACAAAATCAGTGAAGGCCAATACAACTACAAGAAGCCAAATGGAGGAATCAAGAGGAGCAACAACTACTTCTATGATCACTGTAAGATTCGAGGCTATTCCATTTAACGATGCTTCAAGATACATTGATATCCTGATTCAAAAGGAAGAAAAATTGCTGCTAATGTTTCACATGAAGCTATTGATGTTGGTACAACTATTGAGGTACTGGACTTACTAATGAACAACTAAACAATCTAATGTTGTGCTCAATAAGAAAGAGGCAGCAGCTACTGACCACAAAGAAGATGTTAATGAAAATGATTCCGATATCCTCACCTCTATTAATCTTGCATGTACTTTATGCCTTGCCTCTAAATCTATGTTGCATACTTGGATAATTGATAGTGGTGTCACATATCATATGTGCAACACTATCAATTTATTCACCAATGTTAGAGATGTGGATAGTAATGTTCCAGGACCTTTCCAAGAAAGAGTGCTTACCTCTTGGTAAAATTAAGTATGCACTATATTGCACAGAGCACAAAAACCACTTTGATGTTTCCAATAAAGTTGCTAAAGTACAAGACTACTGTACACCTAAAAGTAGCCTACTTAGTCATACTACTACTCATGCTATGATTAAAGAAATAAAGCTATTACACCTTATGCATGGACATATACCATTTCATAGGCTAAAACTTATGTATCCTGCTCTCAAGATTTCTTGTGTTGAAGAATCCTTGATTTGTACTATATGTCCACTTGCACGCCAAAATAGGCTCTCATTTCCTCACAGTGAAATTAGAACAAAGCATCCTTTTGACTTGTTACATATAGACTTGTGGGGACCTTATGGAAAACTTATACACAATGGTTGTAATATGTTTCTTACAATAGTTGATGACTATACAAGATCTACATGGTTATATTTGTTGAAACATAGACATGAATGTGCTACTCTTATATGCAATTTTTTTTCATACATTGAAACTCAATTTCGCACCAATGTTAAACAAGTGCGTACCGATAATGCCAAAGAATTGTGTGAAGGTGCTTTATTGCAAATATATCATTCTAAAGGGATTTATCATCAACATAGTTGTACTCAGACCCCTCAACAAAATGGGGTCGTTGAACGCAAGCACAAGCACCTACTTGAAACAGCTCGTAGTCTCTTATTTCAATCCAATCTCCCTATTTCTTTTTGGGGAGAAGCAGCTCAATGTGCCACATATCTTATTAATCGTATGCCTTTAAGTTCCTTGGGAAATATTTCTCCATATAAACGGTTGTACAATATAGCCCCTACCAATGATCACCTCAAAGCTTTTGGGTGTTTATGTTTTATGTCCACTCTTCAACAAGGACGCAAAAAGTTTGACGCTCGCGCTGACCCATGTGTTTTTATCGAATACTCCTTTGCTCAAACAGCATACAAGGCCTACAATATGAAAATAAAAAAAATTTATGTGTCCAAGGATGTTATTTTTCATGAGCACATATTCCCTTATCATCTCCATCCTACCCATAATCCTATTCCACTACCTTTTTACCTACCTATTCCTACATTTTTACCTACTGACATTGACTACTCTCATGACCCGTCCACATCTTCTTTTCCAATTTCTCCTACTTCTCCTCCTTCTTCATCTACTCCTAATTCTTTCCCTCCTACATCCTCACCTCCTCAAGCTCTTGTCCCAATTGTTACTCCATTACGCTGCACCTCTAGGCCTCATAATCCACCATCTTACCTACAACAATATGTTTGTAATAATGTAACTTCCTCTACTACATCTACTCCTTCATTCATTAAACATAGAACCTACAAAACAACCATCAAAGATCCCTTGTGGATTCATGCCATAGAAAAGGAATTAGATGCTGTCAAGGCCAACAATACATGGGACCTTGTCCCTTTACCTGCAGGCAAACGTCCTATTGGATGTAAATGGGTCTACAAGGTTAAGCTTAAGGCTGATGGATCTTTGGAGCGATATAAAGCTCCCCTTGTTGCTAAGGGATACACCCAAGAATATGGTGTTGATTATCAAGAGACTTTTTCTCCCGTTGTTCGCATGACTACTATCCGCACTATCATCGCTCTTGCCTCTCATCGTCATTGGCCTTTGTATCAACTTGATGTGAACAATGCATTTCTCCACGAAGATCTCCATGAGGAAGTATGTATGACACCTCCTGAGGGCTTAACTGTTGATCCTCACTTAGTTTGTAAACTCAAAAAGTCCCTCTATGGACTAAAACAAGCGTCTCGCCAGTGGTTCGCTAAACGTCATCTTGAGTTAACTCACCAAGGTTTTACTCAGTCCAAGAATGATTATACTCCCTTCATCAAACGCACCCCCACTTCTATTACTAGTGTTGCTGTCTATGTTGACGATATAATTCTCACCGGCGATGATATTGGTTGTATTTAGAAATTAAAAGCTCATTTGCATAAGGTTTTCAGCATTAAGGATCTTTGAAAGCTTCATTATTTCCTTGGTCTTGAGGTGACCTATGTTCCAGAAGGAACTATACTCTCACAAAGAAAGCTTGCTTCTGACTTGATCAAAGAGTCTGGTTTCACACCCAATCACTAAGTCGCCACTCCCCTTCCTGTTCATCTTAAGCTACAAGCAAACAATTCCCCATTTTATCAACAACCTACGCATTACCGCAGTCTCGTTAGGAAGTTATCAACAACTTCCTTACTCATACTCGCCCGACATTTCCTATGTTGTACAATCTCTAAGTCAATACATGCAACATCCTACAGAGTATCACTATTCAGCTTTATTGCACACAGTTAACTACGTAGCTCATACTCTTCATCAAGACATCTTATTACAAGGTTCCCCCAGTCTTCTACTTCATGCTTATTCCGACTTTAATTGGGGCACTTGTGTTGATATGCGACGTTTCGTTACTGGCTATGTGTTGTTCTTTGGTGATTCTCCCATCAGTTAGAGATCTAAAAAACAACCCACTGTGTCCAGGTCCTCATCTGAAGCTAAGTATCGAGCCTTAGCCTCTGTTGCCTTAGAAATAACTTGGATGGTTTGTCTTCTTGACGAGTTGGGTGTGTCTCATCTTCAACCTGTGACATTATTTTGTGATAATAAATCTACCTTGCAAATAGCTCATAATCCTGTCTTACATGAGTGTACAAAGCACATTGCTATTGATTGCCACTTCACTCGCGAGAAAGTTCTTGAAGGGCTCATTGAACTTGCTTACATTCCTACTCAACAACAACTTGCAGACGTGTTTACTAAAACTCTTCCCTGTTCAGTTAGCCAGCCTTTACTATTTGGTCAACACCACCCCAAGTTTGAGGGGGGATGTTGAATATATCAAGTGTAACACCCCGTCATTTTTATGACGTTGTTAATTATTATTATTATAATCACTTTTGGAGATTTTATAAATATATTAAGTTATTTTGAATTAGTCTTAATAAATTTCATTCACGTACGAATTTAAACATTGACATACTTATATTAAAAATAAATTTGCGATTACTAAAAATAAAGATGTTCGAATCGAAATTATTTTATTTATTAGAACTTGTGAGCACACATAAGTGAGCCTTCTTAGTTGGGCATTTCAAGAAAGTGAATTTAGAAAAAAATAAATAAATAAATAAAGGGGAATAATAATAATAATAATAATAATAATAGTGATAAAAGGGCTAAAAACCCTTTTTGCTCTACTAGCCATCATCCCTAACCTCCCCACCCTTCTTCTCTCCTTCTCCCTTACTTCTCACGGTTGCAGCAGCCCAGTCACACCACAGGCCACGCAAGCCTCCCCACGAACACTTTCATCAACCGGCAGTCAGCCACATAGCAGCAGCGCCGCCTCCCCCACCAGTAGCTAGGCTGCGTTGTGCAGTCAGTGCACAACAGTTTGGTTGCGTTGTGCAGCCCGCGGACAGCAGCTAGGCTGTGTTGGGCCCTTCAACCACCACGACAGCCTCGGTTCACCACCACCAAAACCTTCACTTACCCTCTTCACCATTTTTTCTAGTTTTAACATTGTGAGCTATCTCCTCTTTTCTAATTTATTTTCTAGCTTTTAATAGGAGTTTATGTTGGTTGTGTTAATTTCATTGAATCTTTTTGTGGGTAAGAATTTGATTAATGAATTAAACATGTTTATGACTTAGGGTTTGAAGTGTGATTTGAAATTATGGGTGATGTGATGGTTTTGTATTAGTTTCTTTGAATCTTAGTATGGGTACTAATTAAATATGTTATCTTTGAACACGAAATGATTAGGGTTTGGATTTAGAAATGAAATCACTAATGATGTGTGTTTTATGCTGTATTTTTGGTGGTGTGATGATTGATTAAATAACCTTAAAAGTTGTTTTGAAACATAGTCGATTGATTGTTGTTGTGATAATTAGTAATGGTGATGATTGTTGCTGATTATGAAAGTGATTTTGGTTGTGAAATTGGGAATAATAGTTGCTAATTGTTGTGGTTTGATTGTTGCGAATTACAAGTACCCTTATTAGGTTGTTATGGAAGTCATAGTGCATAATGTTAGTAAGCCAAGAGCATAATGTCAACTAATCGTCGATGGTTGCTAAAGTTACTTGTCGTGTTTTGATTATAATTCTTTCTAGCTTTGGAGAAGTAACAAATGATATCGCGATTTGATAACTCTAAAATTTGCCTTATTGTTGTTTGGTAGGTTCTTTCTCAGTCGCCTAAACTCTAACCAAAAATAAATTCACTTACTTTCCAAATACAACTCAATGTAGTAGGGTAGTAAGGTTCGCATCCACAGAGAGATGGGGTTTGAGAAGGTTTAGTATGATATGTGCTTTAGCAGATGAAATTGAAAACAATCATTACACAAAGAAAAGAGGGGTTTTGATTTGTTTTTCTGAAATAAAATAACTTGAATAAGCAATGAACTAAGTGAAATCTATAACAATGGTGTTTTCAAAAAATCAATGGAAAGGATATCTTGAGTTAAGTTGATTGTATACTTCTTGTTTCTCATTGATCATTGAATACTTTACTTAAGAAATTCACTTTTGACTACCTATTGTGAAGATGATTATACTTCTATTCTCCTTCAGTGTAGCTAAACATCAAAATCAGTTTGAATGTAAAGCTCTTACTATTAGTTAATTCACTCCAATCAGGGAATAAATTCAATCCAATAATAGCTTTAAGAAAAGAGAATCAATAGGTTTGCTAAAACTATTCAAGCAAATAGTTTTCAATCAAAATGAAAAATTCATTTAGATTCTAATCATTCATAATCTGCATTCACAATTAGAACTAGTTGCTAACATTAATCCAAGTACAAAACTAACTGATTTTGCAAATAGATTTAGCATAAATGAATATTGCAATAACAAGAACAATAGTTGATTTCCAATTCAAACAACATTCATAAGATTATAATAAGAACTCTTCAATAATCAAAAGTATATTAAGTAGAGGAATTCTAACAATGAGTAATTAGAAGTTTCCAATCAACCTTCCTCAAGAAATGAGAATCTAAGCTTGAATCTCCATAACCATGGAAAATCAGAAATGAAGAAGAAGAAGTATTTTAACGAAAAATTACAAGATGATCTCATTCCTAAGCTTTCTTGCCTATTTATAGAGATTTGATGAAGCTTCTTGCCATTGGATTTGCTCATCATTCCTCTTTGCAAGTTGCCTCTCAAACCCCTCTAAAAATCCAATTGAAAATGAAAGCCGAAATGGGAAAAGTGAAATAGCCGCCTAGCCTACAGACTGAACTCCGCACCCCGCGTAAAACTCCGTGTGCCGCGCATGCGCGAGCCGCATAAAACTCCGCGGGCCGCGCATCTCAGTCTGATCCGATTCTTTGGTTGCTTCTTCTTCTTTGCTTGAAATGATATATTCACATAATGACCTTCTAATAAGACTAGGATTATCAGCTTAGAGAATTATCAATAAAACTATTCTATAAAGTAATTTCTCTAATTGTTATATAGTTAAATCTAAATTCTACTTAATAAAACCGAAATTGAACTGGAAAAATACACAAAACAAAGTATTATCAAATTCTCCCACACTTGAACCTTACTCGCCCTCGAGTAAGTCCCAAAATGATAAATCAACCAATCCCAAAAGTAATCCCAAAAGAATTTATCAACAAAATGAATTTTAAGCTTCAAAAAGAAATAGCATTCTCATGAAAAACTTACAAAGAATCCTTGAAATACTTGTGCCTTGCTGTTGTTTCCTTCTTGCATGAGTAGAGAGTTTCAATGCATGCTTGAACTGGAGATGTTGGTGTTCTTTCTTCCTCTCTTTTCTTCTATCTCTCAATTCATTTTGCCTAGACAACCTTTCGGGTTTTCACCTAGCCACTCTTTTTACCTCATTTTCTCTCTATTCTTTTGTCTCACTACTCACTTACATATCCTCTTATTTTTGCCTAAGTACCTTCATGGGTTTTCACTTAGCGAGGCCCCCCTAACTTTTGCCCAGGTGCCCACCCTTGTGGGTTTTCACCTAACGGGGATTTTATTCTATTCTTTCTTCTTTATTTTTATTTTTTTATTTATAACAATGATTGAATAACAATGATTGAAAAGAAAAAATACTAGAAAACTTGAATATGTACACATCCTCCCCCACAGTAATTTGGAGCATTGTCCTCAATGATTCCTGCTATGTGCCCTCCCTAAGGCACGTTGCTCCCTTCACCTTTCACGATTCGCTTGGATGGAGGGTGTTGGGTCTGTGTATGATGGATGTTGAGACACAAAGAAGTTATTCATGGCGGAAACCATGTTGGACATCGAATACATTGTGTCCTCCAAATAATCACCTTGGTGTTGTAGCTCATTAAGTTGAGCCCAAATGCAAGTTGTGCATTCTCCATGGAAGCCATCCTAGATTCCATACTTGCATAGAAATCTTGGGGCTGCTGTAGAATTGGAGGGTCGGGTGCTATAATTCTCCCATATTCCTCTTCAACACCGGCTCTATAGTGCTCATCCGGTGGTAGGTAAAGTTGGGCAGGGGTTGTATGCTCTGTAATCATTGTGCGTTCTTGAGGGAGAACCATGTATTTGATATTATTTGCCCCATAAAGCCAAACATATGAATCCCCTACAGGTGGACTCCACAACATGAATGCCCTCTTTAATGCATCGAGGTTATAAAGTGTTGGACCTCTTGAGTTTTGATGATGACTACACTTTATTTAAACAAATATGTTTTTAGAGATTGTGTGCAGGTCAATATCCGGTCTTGACTATGATCGTCGATAGTACCTATGACTTGGTCTATGGAAATGTACGTGTCAAAAGGATCCAAAAGATGTTAGAAGAGCATATCGCTTAGGATGTCAAATGTAGACATGAGGTCTACTGTTCCCAAGTTTGATGTTCTAACAAAACTGAAAATTGGAGACAACGCACTGTTCCTGGATTGAAGTCAGCTTAATACGTCAACTGAAATTCTGTTTATAATTATATTTTCTATTTTTAGTTGATGTATTAATTAAAGTTAATTTGTTGCATTAATAAATTATTAAAGTTAATTGAAAGTATTTTCCAAAAAATATCTAACGTTTTTATAAGCCTTTGTTTTAGGGTCTATATTTAGTGAATAATTGAATTGGCCAAAAATAGGAACAACAGCTGATGTTAAGGAAGCCTTAGCTATTATTAGAATAACCATCCCTAATATTAGTAAATAGGTAACCATCCCTAATATTAGTAATTAGGCAACCGTCCCTATTATTAGCAAAGTATAACCGTGTCTATTATTAGTTTAAGTACCCGTGGTTATTATTGGAAAAAGAGAACTGCAACTAATTTTAGTGTATGGAAACTGCTGCTATTATTTGTAAAAAGGGAACAGTAGCTGATTCGCCTATTGTCAGTATATGGGAACAACGGTTATTATTAGGATAACCGTGCACTTGAATTTGTCAAGATAAATACCTATTTTGAGATATTAACCGTAAGATATCCTTGGATCTTAAGATCCACATTATTCTCCTTATTATTTAGGATAAGGGAATAGTGGTTGGTTTCTTCCTTTTTATTAAGGAATTTAACTCTATAAATAGTGATCTATTCGGCTGTTCCTCAATACATCCAACGTATGAGCTTTATTAATTCATGCGATATTTTTGGAATATTTACAAGAAATATTTTGTTTTAAAAAACCCAATTAATTTTATAATATTTTCTTGTGCAACTCATTGATTTTATTTTAGAGAATTTTATCCTTTTTGTAAGGGTTTTTGAGTGATATTTGTAATTAAACTTGGGTGAGTCTAAGGGGTATTAGTTAGCTTCGAGTGAAGCTAGTGAGTAGATTAGCTTTTAGTGAAGCTAAGTTAGTTGCTTTGAGTGAAGCAATAGGAAAGAGAGTTTGGCCTAGTTGATGCGCTTCGAATGAAGTAAGGTGTTTAATGTAATTGTAACGAGTTGCCTTAAACATAATGAAGAGTTTAGAAATCCCGTGGGGTCGTGGTTTTTCCTTCTAATTAGGCCTAGAAGGTTTCCACGAAAAATCGTGTTGTCTCTTTCATTATTTCACTCTAAGTTTAAGCTTTATTTATTTTATTAAATTCCGCAAAAACAGGGCAAAAACGCTTAAACTTGTAACAACAACAATTCACCCCCCTTTTTGTTGCTGTTCCCATCTCTAATTCAGTCTACATAAAGGTAGGAAGGGAAATGATCATAGTCATTTGGGGTTCCTAAGGGTTTTAAAATTCTATTTCCATCTTCATCTATAGGGACCTTAATGCCTAGATGTGATGCTAACACGGTGACCATCCCTCTCATACTGATTTTTCCTTTGTCCTTCTTGCCCAACTCAATGCAATTTGAAACCCAAATATTTGCCCAATCTGGACATCCTACCCCTTGGGGTGTCATTGCCCACAAACATTTTAAGTCAAACTTAGGTATGTTTGTGGGTTCCCCATGACAAAAGATTGTTGCACTAAGCAACCGGTTGATGAATCTTAGTGCTGGATGAGGTATATGGTTGTTTTTGCATTTTTAAGTTCCATCTTTGACCATGAGTAATGTGACCCCAAAATATGCCCTTATTGTATCCTTCACAAGTATTAAAGCTAGGGTCATACTCATAATTCCACCCAAAAGCTTCTTTCACTTCCTCAAAATACATGGTATATTCTTCATCATTTAAGTGAAAAGTGATGAAAGGACCTTCCTCATCTTCTCCCTTTTCCAAAGTTGAGAGAAATTCTAGAGTGTACCTTAGGTAGGTTGGGGCACCCACTTGAAGGAAATTGGTTAAACCCACTTTCCCAAGCAATTGTTCAATGGGCTCCATCAAACCTAACTTTTGGTCGTGCAGTGACGCTTACAGGTACGTACACGCAGTAACTAACCCTTATATGCAATTTTCCTTTAAGAGATCATTGTTTATTGTTTATTGTGATAATATGCATTGTATCGAAACTATGAGGTTCTAGTGAATACACTTTATACGAAAAGCTATCGACTATGAAATCCTTGCGCTTAGAATAGTTATAGAGAATGAGAGTGTTAGTAGGAAGTGATGTGTGTGTTTTATATACTATTTTTTACTATGCCCCCATTGCATTTTCATAGCATTTCTCGCGTATTTTACTCAATTTTCTATTGGTTTTTATGCTTGGTTGGAGTGTTTGTTTCCTATCTATTTTGTAGGTACAAAGCTCTAATTATGCTAGGTATCGACTCTTGGAGCGAGATTTGCAAGTTGGAAGGTCATAAGCTACTCAAAGGGTCATTTTTGTGCTGACCAGGTCTCATACCCGGGTGGGTTTCCACATACCCGACCGGGTTTGCACTTAACACTTAAAAGAATTTGAAGATGCCACTTAGAGGAAAAGGTTGCTACTCGCACCCGGGTGGGTTTCCACATACCCGGCCGGGTGAGCCTCTAAACCCGGGTGGGTTTCTAGACACCCGGCCAGGCTTCCGTTGAAGATCAAAATGCTCTGCTGCGTACCCGGGCGGGTTTCCACATACCCGACCGGGTTTAGTCTTGAACTTAGAAAATTTTTGGTCTTGAAGATTTAGTTGTGCTGCGCACCCGACCGGGTTTCCACATACCCGGCCTGGTCCTGTAGTTATTTTCGCCAGTAACTTCTCATATCCTCCCATCTCTTTTTAGAAGGATATAAATAGCTTTGGAAGGGAAATTGGAAGACGGTTTTTTTTCTCTGCTGGGAAGGTTGGGTAAAGAAGAGTCGTACTATTTGCATTGGGGGGATTGCTAATCAACACTTCGACATTGTAATTTTAATTATATTGAGGGTATTAATTTCAATTCTAATTTCTCGTTCTTGTTTGTTATTTTTATCTTTGAATGCTTGTTTCGCCCTTAAATTTAATTTGATTTCTCCATGAATTTCATTGTTGAATCTTTTATTAGTTTTAATATGCTTAGTGAGTAGTTTTATTTCTAGGGTTTGGTGAAACTATGCAAAAGGTCATGATTCTTGTTTGATTTTAGGATTTAAATTTGGTTTGTCTAGGCGATTCAATTGATGGGTTTTAGATTGATTGCATGTTTGGCCAATTTGCAAGTTTTATTCGCTCAATTCTATAAGCGAGAGTTGCGAGTTTGAGTGAACGATTTCCTTCTTTGAACAATTAAGCTTTAATCGCGATAGCTTGTTTTTATTGTTTGATTGTCGAATTTGTTTGCGAGAGCAACATCTTCTTTCGCCTATATTCATTCCTATCCCAATTGTTGTTCATGAATCATGATCAATGCATAGTGAATCCTTTTAGCCCTAGGTTTTTAATTATTGAATTTTGTTCATTTCTTGTTTTTGCGTTCTACTTAGATAAACAAAAATCCAACTTTTGATCACTAGTAAAAGTGAACTTGGTTCAATTTGTGACTTTGTAGGTCCTTCCACAGTGGTTCGACCCTACTTCCCCAACTATACTAGTTAGGTGAAATAGGAATTATTTTTGGTAGTAAAACGACCTATCAGGAAGCGGGGACCACCCCATTATTCATTTAAGAATTGGATTAGGCCTTACTTGGAGTTAGAATGACTCCTTTATAGGTGAATTTCATATTTTGTTGAGTGGTTCAGTGGGTTTTGGCGTGCAACTATCCCAGGGCGCTCATTAATAGTCGAAACTGGGAGTTATTCCCATTTGATAAAGTATTAGATTGTGATTACTTGGCGTGACTCAACTGGATTATGTCCGGTTGATTTAGTAGTCCCCTAGGTGAGATCCGACGAGATCACCGTAAGAGGGGTATGAGCATGCTATTTTCATTGGGCGCCGGATGACCGATACCGCCCCTTGACCGAGGTGTTACCATGCGGGCCTTGCAAACTCCAATATAGTGGCCTCTTCACTGGTTTAGTACCCCAGTGTGTTAGTTTTTCCCGAAGGTAGGACCCGAGAGGGTCAGTTGCAGGGAGCATGAGCTCATACTTTGCCATGGGCGGTGGATGGCCGATAACGCCCTTGGCCGTGTCACTATGCCATGAAATGGAGAAAGAAATTTATTCATTTATAGAAAGCTTACACATTGATAGAACGTTTACTCATTGATAGAATAGTTTATGCTAGTGAGGAGTGTGCCTAAGTTAAGTTACCTCAAGGGTATTACAGACTATGATCACACTTACCTTAAGATAGACGAGCTCTATAAGGTCATGTGTTAGGTATTCTGTTAATGCCTTGGTTGAGTTGATACTATGCGTGTTTTGCAAGAGTTTATGTTTTGAAAAGAGGAGTGTGAAAACCTGCATTCTACTAAGAACACATGGTTCGGGTTGGAAAGGACGTAATGAGATCAAGAAGTATAAGTGGACGATAAACGGTTACTATCTGTGCTTGTGTCTTATGAAATCATCTTCTGTTGTTGTATAAGATAATGTTATCTAGTAGTTGGCCTTGTGCTTGTGTTTATGTTTGATTGTTGATGACTTTCTATGATTGTCTTGCTATGACACATTGACCTTTGGTCTAATGTCGAGCAGCAGGAGGATCATAGACAGACGTAGCAGGTATTGAAGCTTCTTTTGCATTGCATTGCATTGGGGGAGAGTGAGGAGGGCGAAGCATAACCTGTGTCATACCATTATATTTCGATTATGTAGCTCTTGTTATCTTTCGTAAACTTTGGTTGTATATGTTTTGTTATGAGGCCTTGTGTCCTCCCTTGTATATTTGTATTTTCGCTGCGTAGTTTATAACTCTGCATGGTTTTAAGGAGTTAAGTCATTATATATATATATATATATATATATATATATATATATATATATATATATATATATATATATATATATATATATATATATATATATATATATATATATATATATATATATATATATATATATATATATTTGATTAACCATACATAACATTATATATTTGTTGAATATATCAAGGCTCCACAAAATACTGCTACTCATCATGGTTTACAACTTATTTCATCAGAAGATATCACTTAGTTTCTTTGTATTCCAGTAGCCAAGTTATATAGTTTATTATTTGGATTGTTATACAAGGGACACGTCATAGCCGGTTTGTTAGCCTTTCTTTTCTCTCTCTGCACATAGCAATTGTATATATACCCCTCTTTGTCTTTTGTGTAAATAATAATAAAAATATAGAATGCTTTCTTTCTTCTTCTTCATAATGTTTTCTCCATTGATATGCTAAGCTCACCATTTCATCAGTATTGAATTAATTATCATTAATCCAATTTATAACACAATACAACATACAAATTCTCATAAAACATTTTTTAGGCATTTAACTAGTTCGTTAATACGTTTCATCGATTTATTTTATAATTACATATAAAAAGTCTATATTATTTATTTAATTATTAAAATTAAGCTGGTATTTAGAGAGTTGATCATGAGTAAAAACTCCAAAATTTCTCTCAACTTGAGCACCGATCTTTTGATTCTCATCAAACATAGCAAATAAATATGCTTCAATTGCTTGATTGTTTCGTGGTGTACCTCGTTTCACGTGGCCAATCAAGCTCCTGTAATAAGTCCCTGCATTTTCAAAATTAGCACCCGTATCACCATCTGACGGCCACCCGCTCTCGGACACCACAATTGGCATGTTCGGAGCACCCGCATTCGCGAGCGCAACATAGACTGTGTCGAACATTGCATCAAAGAGGTTTCGGTATTCTAAATTACCATCCATAACTTGGACATCAGTTGAATTACAGAGTGCGTAGTCTAGGGGGATACTTGGGGTATAAATGTACGAAAAATAGGGGTAAATGTTGGCTAACAAAGGTGATCCGTTATTTCTAAGGAAGTTAACAATAGGATTCATGTAAGAGGAAGATGTAAAAACACCTTTAGAGGGTGGGAATCCGCTAACAATTGAATATATAACTGCTGTCGAGACTTTGATTTTACCAGCTAAGTTAGCTGATTGAAGAGCATTTTGGACATTTTGCATGGCCGGGAGAATTGACTCTTCTTCGGCATCACCAGGCATGATTTCGTTCCCAACTGCAATATATCGAAAATTGACATTTGATGCATAAGGGACTATGTTGTTTTGGACCCACCGGTTTGCAGCTGAAGGGTCCGAGCCAAGTGACCTGAGGTCGGTCCTTGAAACATCGACGATTAGGCCTATGTTTGATCCCCTTAGAGCTTGGAGAACGTGTGGATTGGGGTCATATATTCTCATATTTGCTATTCCATTGGATTTGTATAAGTGTACTACTTGATCTGGATCGGGTAAGTTGTCGCCAAGTCTTCCGTAACATACGCCAATTTGCGCCTCTGTATCACATGAAGTAAAATTAGTTGATTTTTCACTCCAATGAAATAGGAAACAATTTTATTGTTAACATATTAACTCCACTAAATAAATTAAATACTTTTAGCCAGTGTCATTCTTCGTATTTTAAGGTCCCAAGGCAAATAAAAGAAATAGACCTTCTCTATGGAGGGTCAATTATGGTCTTTTTAATAGATGTTTGAGAAAATAACATAGATGAACTCTATATATTGTAATTATAATTATAAATGTAGACGTCTCTAATACTTTTTAATTGATAAAAGAATTAACCATAAATAGTAAATTTCTAAGTGTCTACTTCATTAACTTGAATTTTTAAATTTTGAGAATCTTCTAACTCTGGGCCCTAGACAAATGCCTACGTTGCCTAGGGTAAGAAACGACTCTGATTTTACTCTCATGATATGTTGGAAATATGGATGCATTACAAACCTCTTCATAGTTAACATTTATCATATTACACTTGAATTGAGTGGTGCATGGAATTCAAGCCTTGACCTTTCATCACGTTAAATTCTAATACCATATAACTAAACCAACTTAACCAATAAGCTATCAATTGTAGTCAAGATATATAATTGCATAGATTGTATGTTTATAAACATTATGTATGTAATCTAAAAATATTAATATGGAAAATACAATGAAGTAACAAATTGATAATCAATATTCAAAATTATTAATTCATATTATTTCTACTTTTAACATCTTTTGAAGCAGCATTATTGTAAATAGAATCTACATAACAATAAGAGAGAAGATTTAGCAAACCTGTTGGTTGAAGACAAGGCGAAAGTAATACAAGAAGAAGCAAAGTAGCACTGATTAGCTTCATTTTGTTAATAAATTTTGTGGCTTTATCAATGATATATTTTTTTTTTTGCATGAATTACTACACATAATAATCAGTTTTTATAGGCCAAAAAGAGGGAGAGTTGTTCCATGTACGTATTAGGACTTCAGGAGCACTAGAAAAATCCACAGTCTATGAAATAAATAAATGAAATAAAATAAATGAAAAAAAAAATGTACAATAGCTTAGTATTGTGGATAGATATTGTATTTCGTTGAAGAAATACCAAAAGTTATATTTAAATTATCTAGCTAGCATAAATATTCTAATACCAAGAGGATTCTGGGCATCATATGTGATATTTTTGATCTAAAATTACAAAGTTAACGTTACATTTCACATGAGATAACGACTCATGTTCTACCGCTCAAAGCCACCCATGTGAGTGTTATAAATTAAGATTTTACGTCAAAAGACTAACTTAATTACATATGCGATTCTAACCTAAGACGTTATCGGATATGAGAAAATAATGAATTAAAACTGTATATTTTTAAGATTTTGATCAAGTTGTTCGCTTAACAAAACAAAGGGCACTCGTGTACGGGATGTGACTAAGTATATATCATTTTTTGGGGTTACAACCATATGCTTAAGCTTTTGGTTGAGTTGATCACTTAACATGGTATCAGAAGCCTACATGACATAATGGTTATGGGTACAAATCTCATCCACTTTTCGTTTCAAGTTGAAATATTTAGCATCATGTATGAAGGATGATTGAGATTTGAACTCGCGACTTTTTATCACGTTCGCTTTTGATACCATATCAAGGAACCAAATTAATCAAAAATTTAAACTGATAATTAAAATATGTATATACTCTAACAGTCTACTAATATCAAATGAAAAAAAGGAGAGTATACCTGTAAAAGGTTGGTTAATTATAGAAAAACCCTAACAAATGTTAAATCAAAATTATTTTGTTATTTCTGCAAATTTGAAGATTTATCACAAAGTAGTTATATTGTTTTATTCAAAAAAAAAATACTTATATTGTTATTAATTACTAATGCTTACAATTTTTACTTTTAGCTTCTTAAAAACGTTCAAAATTGAATATTGCTTTTAAAAAAAAGATAAATATTTTAAATTAAAAAATCTACCAATTCATTAAAAAAAAAATTGCAGTTAAAGCTTTAGCGATATTATATCGTTAATATGATCCCATATGCAACCACATGTGATGCAATGTGAAAAGAATGTTCGTTGGTCCCTTCGCATAACCCTTCCCTTCTCTCAAACTCTATTTAAAATTGCAGGGTCCATTGATTTTGTATTATACAATAATGTAAATAAACAAGTCCCAACTCCATGTGTTGAACAAGTCCATTTCCATCGGCTAGTGGAAAATACGAAGCTTTGCCCACACTAAGCAGGAAACATTTATGATTGATGTAAATGTAATGTCTATTTTGGAAATTCACTTGTACGAAACATTTTCATCCCCTTATATTCTCACTACAATATAATTTTCTTTTAGTAGAATATATTTAGCTCTATTTAATTTAAAAGTCACTACTTTAAATTTTTAATACTATATATAGTGGATTTGGTGATATTTATTAGACCCTTTTAACAGCATAATGAAAAATCATACTTAAGTTTTTCACAATGATGTTGGGGTAGATAAGAAAAGCAATATACTCAACAAAAACTAACAACAAACAAGGGCAAGTGTAAGATCTGGGAGAGGGGTAGACAAGAAAAGCAATATACTCAAAAAAAACTAACAAATCAATTATACGTTGCTTCCCTGGCAACGGCGCCAAAAACTTGATGTGCAAATTTTATTTAACCGCAAGCGCACGGTGTACGTGTAGATGCGGGTTGAACACAAGGAAGTTAGGACAAGAAACTTGCTAAGTTCTAATAATTATATTGCTCAAAGAGAAAAATGTTTAGTTGGTTGTTTAACTATCAAACTGAAAAATGCAATAAGAAATATGGATTAAATTATCATTAGTGTCTATGAAATGTCGGATAACTTACATGGTTAAACATGATCTTGTTAATCTCAAACTCTCGCTCTGTTGATTAACTATTAGATTTAGACCCTACTAATTCAATGCTCACACGCTAGTTTTATCGAACGAATTAATAAGAATTTAACTAAAATTTACCCTAAAGCAAAGTCGAACTCAATCTCACATGCTAGTTCTATTGACTAGACCGACAAAGCTTGTTTAATTTAGGGTTATTAGCACAATTCAACCATTTTAATCCTAGTTTCATAGACACATTCAAAAATCAAATCATACTTGACTTATAGGTTCAACCCTAACCTTAGAAAATTGATTTACTCACTAATTATGGTAAAAGCAATAAATACAAACCTTAGGATGATAATAAACATGACTAAGAATGAAATTAATGACAAATTCATGAAAAACAATAATTAAACTCCAAGAACGCAATAATTAAATCAAAAAGCAATGAATAAAGAACAATAACAAGTTTTTATTGAAGAGAGATTAATGACAAAAATTAAAGTTCACTAAAGGAAGATTAAAACTAATACAAGGAATTTAAGACTAAGAAAATTAAATACAATAGAAAACTTACCATGCTTAAAGGAAGATTAATGATGAATTTAATGAAAAACTAAATTAAAAGCTGAAATTAATTGTAAAACTAATAAAAAAGAGTAATTAAGTCTAATGGAAGGAAGAAGGAGAGATGAAGAAGAAGAAAGAAGGGGATTTTCAATCTCCCCTCTTATGCTCCCTAAAGGAGGCTTAACCTAAATGCCCCTCATTAACAACTAAATAAACCCTAAAAGTTAATTAAAATAAAGATAAAATAAAATAATATAAAATTAATGTATTGAAAAATGGGCTGCACGGATTCCAGAAGAAAACGCTTAGTTGGCGGCCATCTCCACGACAAGAAAGCCGAGTCGGCTTTTTTTGGTTGACAATTTCAGTGAACTTCAAATGATCGTCATTTCTTACTCGATTATCGGAATTGGGCATATAATATACTGTTGGAAAGCTCTTGAAGTCTAGTTTCCAATACCACAAACCTTGTATTAATCCAATCTTTCTTTCAAAAGTTATGGCTAAAAGAGTATACATGTATTAAATTTTACCTCAAAACTTTTAAATTAATAACACCCTTCTACTCTTTTGCTCATTTTCTTTATAGAACATCTTCACCCGAGTTAAAATCTCCTTAATGAACTCCGTCATCATTAAAACCATTAGAATTATACTTAAAACAATCAAAACAAAATCCACATGAATAACCAAAACGAGTAAAGTAGCATAAATCTTTAAAATAATCACAGAATTACTAACAACGACTATCATTAAGAAGTATAAAATAATATAAATAAAAATGCAATATGCACTTATCAATATTTGAGCGTTAAATGCTCTGATAATGAAAAGTCTGAAAATTTCCTTGTATATAATATTACACACTTACACAAGTTACAACTAACAAGTAGAGAAATTTCAAAAGCTTTTGTGTTCTTCAATTTTTTTTATAATTAAATAATAAGAAAAAAAATATTTTGTACCTAAATAATTTAAAAGAATAGAAAAGTATTTTTTCTATCTTATTAAAATTTCTATGTCACGTTAGGTTTTAGATATATTAGAACTTAGAAACGCATGAAGTATACTTCCTTCATAATTTAGTTGTCTTTTTTGGTTTGGGTACAAATATTAAGAAAATGAGAGGACCACCTAAAATAGTAGATCCATGTGCAATATTGGGTATTTTTAATATTAAAAAATGAGGAGACCACCTAAAATAATAGATCCATGTGCAATATTGAGTATTTTTAATATTAAGAAAATAAAGAGACCACCATATAAAATATATGTCTTAAAGGCGTGAACTGCCCAAAAGGAGATATAAAAAGAATTAGAGGAAGTATTATATAGTTAATTTTATCGTTTTAAGTTTAAAAGATATGTGGTGTATATATATATATATATATATATATATATATATATATATATATATATATATATATATATATATATATATATATATATATATATATATATATATATATATATATGTTGTCCTTTGTCTAAGTTTGTAATTTCTACACTTATATAATTACCATTATCTAAGAAAAATATAATTATAATCAAGTAGTATTACATTTCCAGTATCAAATTAATAAATTTTTTAGTTATATATTATCAATTAAATTTAGGATTTAATTGATAAGTAAGACAATTAATCATGCAAGAAGTATACTAACTTTAAATATTGTATGAAGTCAAAAAAATAAAATATAGTGCAATGAAGTCAAAAACAATTTTAGAATTTTTAAATCATTAATTCCTAGAAATTGATCATTCTAATTTCTAGTAGCATAGAAGAACAAAAAATTTAAATGTGACGTGACGTTCACTTGAGAAATTTAGAATTTTTAAATTAATTTTGGAAAGTCATAAAAAAAATAATAATAATAATTTACATTTTTGTGCGGGATATTAAATCGAAGAATATAATTTTTGGAGTCAAAATAATAATAATCCATGTTCTTTTGAGTTGCCTCGAATTAAGTTACTAGGCAGGGTGATGTTTTGGGTGAAAAGCAATTTTATACTTGATGTAGCATTGCATATAGTATGTGATGACAAAGTAGATTTTTGAGCATGTAAATTAGTTTAAACAATCATAGATATAATGCTAATCACGGCTTAATTAATTAGTTTTAATAAAGCTATTGCATTTTCTATATTCACCATAAATTAGTTTCTAAAACATACTCTTGAGAAGTGAGGTGAGAACTGAGGAGTAGTTGTAAGAACTTTCAACTCCTATTCATGAACTATAATTAATAATAATAAATATACCATTATTTGGGAGCTGTATGGTTAGAAAAATATTTTTTATTTTTTGCTACTTGCATTGATTTTTACAAGAGACTTAAAATAAAGAATTTTAGTGTAAATATTGATATTTTTATTTCTTTAAGAGTATCTTTTCCTATAATTGAATGAAAATAAATTAAAATAAAGAATTTTAGTGTAAATATTGATAATTTTTTTCTATTTATTTTGAATTTTCTACAAACAATATTTAAGCATTAAATGCTCTGATAATGAAAAGTCTGAAAATTTCCTTGTATATGACACAAGTCAACTAACAAGTCAAGTAGAGAAATTTCAAAAGCTTTTGTGTTCTTCAATTTTTAATAATTTAATTAATAAGAAAAAATTATTTTGTACTAAAACAATTTTTAAAACTAGAAAAGTATTTTTCTATCGTATTGCCAAACACTCCTAGATTTTTTCTCAAAATAAAAACTCAAATAATTTTTTTGATTAGAAGTAATGATTTGAATATCAATAAAATTCCAAAATTAGTAATAATTTGATTTAAATCATGGGATAATACATTTATAGCTATGTTTCGCTTATTACAAGAAGAGCAATCATACAATCATATATACAATCATACAATTAACTAAAAGAATTGGAAAATTCCACATGACACCTTCAGAAAGAGTTACCACATAAAATAATCAAATTGGTTAATTACTATATTTATTGAACTTAATATTATAAAGTTTATTTTATTATATTACACATTATTATATTTTATTATATTTTTACTATTGATTGTTTGTATAAACTTATTGTTCCGACTGTGGAAAGAACAATCAACATTCTCAACAAAGATGAAGAGATTGCCTTTTAGGGTTCACAATGTGTATAAACTACTGGGAAGGTCTGAGTTGATTGTCTAGCTATTTTTCCTGCACAAGGTAGCAAAGGAGGGCTGGAGATGGTGCCTTGCCTTATACAAGTATTGACAGCTTTTCTGAGCATAACATCAGTTGCTTCCTGCCACGTCATCGTTTTCGTTGTCATCATTCTGCAAGATCAATCATCCTACAGGTATTTATGTTCTTCATTCTCTGCCAGGATCCTTTTGTTATGACCCTACTGCTTCTGTGAGTATCGTAGTCCTGAATCTTAGCTGAGGAGTTGGTTTAATCCTCCAGGGAGCTAAGTTGTCTTTCTCAGGGAGCCAGGACCTCTGAAGGGGTCCTGGTTGCTTCATCTTGTCCTTTGTTCATGATGGTGATTGGGTTTTCTCCCCTTTCAAGATCTTGGGATTAGGGGTCCTGTTCCAACACATACACTTACAAAACAAGACATAAAAGATAAGATACGTCTTAATAAAAAACTAAAAACTAAGACATTAAACTTTCTTTTAAATATTCGTCCGACAGAGGTAAATTGTGGATTTTATTTTTAAATTAATATTTGTATACTTTTGATTATCTATTTTTTGTGTTTTTTAATAGTGTATTATAAAGTACTTCATGTCCAATGAAATTAGTCTCAAATACATATTTTATGCAAAGTAAGAAAAGGGAGGAAAAATAGTAAAAAAAAAAATAAAAAATAAAAAAAAACTTCTTTCATCCCACTTATTTAGCATTATTTGCTATCTCACTTATTTTGAGTTATTTTTTTGGACAATGGTCCATCATTTTCTTTTCATCTCATCCTTTCATGCTAAGTCTCTTTTAATTTGTTTCTCACAATTTATTTTCTCTTTAATTATTATCAAATATCCACATTTTCAAAAAAAAATAACAAATTTCACTTTGCCACTACTTAAAGGGAGGAAGTAGTACACTTCAAAAGGATGTGATATAAAAATATGACCATTATTAATTTATTATACTCACGTTGGTTATAAAATTTTAATGTGTAAATTGCAACTTAATAAATATAATATATAATTATATCAATGTTTAAAAATCATAATACTTCTATATTTTACTACTAATAACCGTGCATTGCACTGCTTTTATACTAATATATATATATATATATATATATATATATATATATATATATATATATATATATATATATATATATATATATATATATATATATATATATATATATATTTATATATATAATATAAGATTCTCATTAAAACAACTTATATAAAGAGTTACAATCAAACATAAATGATAAGCCATAAATAACATAAGTATTCTTAATATTTACATACTTATTTAAAAATCAAATCACTTAGAATTTTCAAGGTACATTAAAACAATATAAAAAAGTAAAAATAAATATAGAAAACATTAAACATATAGCAATGATGCATAATTTAGTGATAAATTCACACATTAACTGTCATTTTAGCCACTATATATTAACAGTGACATAATTTTTGTGTGAGACGGTCTAACATTGAGACACTCTTCACACGCTGAATCACTAGCATATGAACTACATTCTGATACTTATTCTAAAGTTGTCTTACTGAAAAATAAATTTGCAAAAAAGTAGCTCTAAAAGTGAATACTATCCACAAAAATTGAGATGGCCATACTTGGGGGTTCCATCAGGAGTAAAAAGACCATAATGTTTCTCAGTTTCATCCCCTGATTTTTCATTTTCGTCGAACATTGCAAACAAGTAAGTCTCAATAAGTTGCCCTTGTGTCAATGGAGTACCCTTCTTCACATGTTTAATCAAATTAGTGTAGTAAGTCTTTGCATTTTCCACGGTGGTCGCGTCCTCATTACCCCCATTATCATACATTATCTTTTTCTTGAATTCACCTTTCGATGGATGTCCAGTTTCGGACACCACCATCTTATCTAATTTCTTGTTATCACCATTTGAAAATATGATATCAGGTGTGTCGATTTTTTGTACCGCTGTATAAACTGCGTCAAATATAGCATCGAACAAATTCTGATAATACTTACTCGTTTTATTATCTTTAAAAACAGGTTTAGGTGAAGTAAATAATACATAATTAAGTTTTATATCTTTCATGTCAATTTTGTAAGCAATATAAGGTTGAATATTAACCAATAATGGTGAATTATTTTCTCTTAGAAATTTAATTATTGGGGTAATGTAAGTTAAATTTTTAAATGTACAACTAGATGGTGGGTACGAGTTATTAATTAAACTTGTATCAATTGCGGTTGAGACCATAATTTGAGCTGTTAAGTTGTACGAATTTAAAGAATTGTAAATGTTGCGCATGGCTGGTTCAACAAATGGGGCTATTTGTGTGTCATTATCTGGACGAATTTCATTTCCAACGGCAATGTATTTGATGGATGGTGCATAAGGGATGACGTTGGTTTCGACCCACACGTCGGCCGTCGATTGGTTGCAACCTATTTCCGTTATATTTTCGTTAGGGACACCTAACATGATCTTGATGTTTGTTTCTTTGATAGCTTCAAGTGTGTCTATATCCGGAGCATAAAGTCTCATTGCGCCTATGTTGTTGGATTTATAGAGGTTTACTACATCTTGTGCACATGGTAAGTTGTCTCCACGCATTCCATAACATACTCCAATTTGTGCTTCTACATCAATTAAAACATTCTTAAATTAGAACAAGATTAGTAAAAGGGCCTTCTAAAAAGTAAAAAGGTTCTCTCTAGTAGACTTATAAAAAATGTCAGTTGAGTGGATTTTGAGTCTAGTTATTTTCAGTCGAGTTATTTGGGTTAAACTGTTTTTAGATTTAGATAGACCTTACAACTTTTGAAGTTTAAAAATTTTTTGATTACCAAATATTTTATTTTACATATTATATAAATGTAAATATAAAGAGGATCATGTAAAATGGTAAAAACTAAAAATTAAGGGTACATGTTCAACTTAGGGTACATATTTAGTGTTGGAGTATATATTTTCAGTCACTTTTTAAATATTTTAAAAAATTAAATAGAACTTAAAAAATTCACGTCTATATGTACTTCTAAAATACTCATTACTAAGAAATTTTTTGTTTATTATATTTAGCACTTTTAATTGTTTCAACCAAGAAATAGTATTCAAAATATAAAAAATTAAAATTGATTAAAATAATACTTTCTCTATTTCTTTTAATTTTTTCACTTTAGGAGAGAGAAATTTAAATTTAATTTTTGAAGTACATATTGAGGATAAAATATATTCATGTGAGATCTTATTTGATTCATTTTAATACAAAAATTTTTTATATGTAAGTTTTATAATTTTCTATCGTGCGTACTTAAAGATATTAAGATTTAAAATTTATTTTAAAAGACGTACAAAAAGTAAATTAGAAAAAAAAATAACAAAAAGAAACCAACACGGGTGTAGATAACAACCAATAATTCATGTCGACATGCTGAGAAAGTTTACAAATCTGAGAAGACAGGTCAAGAGTGGCATGTAAAAATAAAATTAAAAGGTGGCAAAACTTATTCATCCAAAGAGATGAGAGTCATAAATATGAAAGTTTTTTTTATTTTTAATCGAAAGATCATCAATAAGCTAGATGTGTATCAGTGTATGTAAATAATGTTAGAATTTTCACATCTAAATCATGTCTTGGTCATTTGATTAAAATTAAATTAATTTAAAATTGTGTAATATATAACACAAAATAAAAAACCGAGTTGATTCAATAATGCATTAAAATATAAATTTATGGTCTACTTTATACTAGTATTATGAATTTGGTAGTAAAACAAAATTTGTTATTTGATTTGCAGAAGAGAAAGATTTTGCTCCTAAAAATGTGAAAGAACTGGTGCGAATCAAGTAAGATATATAGGCTTAGCAATAAGATTCCGACGATGAACACTGAGGTGGCGAGAGCCATGAAAATTATTGTAGGAAATGGCTCAAGGAATAATTATACCAAATGAAATGTTGGAAAACTGGAAAGTTTTTTACTATTAACTAGATTTTATGGTAATGGAGAAGATCTTTTCAAATGCACCTTTATATATATATATATATATATATATATATATATATATATATATATATATATATATATATATATATATATATATAACAAACCTCTTCATACTTAACATTTATTATATACACTTGAATGAAATTCAAGCCTTGACCTTTCATCACGTTAAATTCTAATACCATACAAATAAACCAACTCAACCAATAAGCCATCAATTGTAGTCAGGATATATAATTGCAAAGAATATACGTTTATAAACATTATGTATGTAATCTAAAAATGTTAATATGGAAAATACAATGAAGATAACAAATTGATAATTAATATTCAAAATTAATAATTCATATTATATCTAATTTTAACATCTTTTGAAGCAGCATTATTGTATATAGAATCTACATAACAATAAGAGAGAAGATTTAGCAAACCTGTTGGTTGAAGACAAGGCGAAAGTAATACAAGAAGAAGCAAAGTAGCACTGATTAGCTTCATTTTGTTAATAAATTTTGTGGCTTTATCAATGATATATATTTTTTTTTTTTGCATGAATTACTACACATAATAATCAGTTTTTATAGGCCAAAAGAGGGAGAATTGTTCCATGTACGTACTGGGACTTTAGAAGCACTAGAAAAGTCCACAGTCTATGAAATAAATAAACGAAAAAAAAATGTACAATAGCTTAGTATAGTGGATAGATATTGTATTTTGTTGAAGAAATACCAAAAGTTATATTTAAATTATCTAGCTAGCATAAATATTCTAATACATGTAAATGTTTTAAAGATTTGAAAATTAAATAATTTGATCACTTTCTCCATTGATTTGTGAATCTTTCTGAGGATTTATCTGTGCATCTTTTTTTATTCAAGAAATTTTTTGGCTGAATTGTTTTTTATAGGTATGAATTGCGGTCTTTTTTCCCTCCTTAGACCCTGATCATAGTTCTTATGAGCGAGATTTTCCAGGCATGATAATGATGACTCCATTAATCATTATAGGACTTTAATATTAATTTTTTTTCTGGCGTCATAGTAATTAACTTTAATCATTAACTTAAATAAATGATTTATTTTATATTCAGTGTCACAGTATAGGAATATTTAACTATGTTCTTATCTTTTGTAATTAGTCGATAATTAATAAGTTGATAAAAAATTTAACAATTTTTTCTTTTCATTTTATTTTTTATAGACTAATGGTTATTTAACTTAATAATTATAAACTCTAAATAAAATGTAAAGCCTACTGTCACACTCTCGCTGGGAATTTCTAGCTACATACATTATTTTTGGCTTGGATTAGATTTTTCTTTCGTTTTGTCCCCATTGGTTTGAGTTCGTTGAGCCTATAACATATGAATGAGCTTCAACTATAACTTAGAGTTATTGATTCCTTAACATTTCCTTAACATATTATATATTAACATAGCCTATCTTCAGGATTGTCTCTGACATTTTAAAGGCCCCGAGCAAAATATAAATTATGGACCTCTAAAATCTAAAATTATGCTATATTACATTTTAGTATTTGTAATACAAATTTATTTTTCAATACAAGCTGATAATACAAATTTATTATTCAATATCTTTCAAAGGTCCTGAACAAAATATACCAGTATATCTTAATCATTCAATACAAGCTGATAATACAAATTTATTAACTAATTTATCTAATTATCTTTTAAAAAATAGGTTGAATATGAATTCACATTAAATTTTAATATTTTCTCTATCAATTTAATTTTGCTACACAATACACAAAAGCTCTCATTTTAATTTTAACAATATAGCAAAAATATAAGCCCCTATAAATCAAGGCCCTAAGCAATAGCTCATCCTATTCCTCTATGTAGTTGGCCCTGCCTATCTTTAAAGTCGGTGCAAGAGGATTCGGAGCATCATATATATGTGATACTTCTGATCTAAATTAGAGAGTTAACGTTACATTTTACATGTGATAACGACTCATGTTTTACCGCTCAAAGCCACCCATGTGAGTGTTATAAATTTAGATTTTATGTCAAAACTTTGTCATTCTCAAATTTTTCATTTATGATGATTTTATAATTGAAATCTACTATAAAATAAAATGATTGTTTTCAAACACACCTTAGCCCTTTTCTAATTTGTAGTGATTCCTATTGAGATAACTTTATCTTAAAAAGAAATATGCTTGGTGCATGTTGTTTGAATTCTACGTTCTTGGTAGATGAGAAGGGTGAAATGCTAATTCAAAATGATATTGTTAACAATTGGAGTTATGAGGGTTTTTAATTAAGTTGGAGTAATACGGTGTATATAAAATGTCATTTTAGTACAAATGAGATAAATAGAGACACTAGAAAATGAGAAGAGAAAGATAATCACTTTAAGTGTCTGCTTCAAATATCTTATATTCATATTGCAGAGGTATCCAACAAGATAAGACATGGAAAAAAATTAAAAAAGATATAAATAATTTTGATTTACATGTTGAGAAAATAGAAAATCAAGATAAATACAGTAATTTCATGTTAAATCGATAATCTTATATAGTTAACCTAAATCTTTTAAGATATGACTTCCAGGATCATTTGTTGTGACCATGTCCAATGTGATGAAAGTGAAATCCTAACTACATATTAGAGCTACATGCTTATAGACAAAAAGCTATATGATAGTTTATGAATGAATGATTGAGACATTAAAAACGGTTTTGATTAATTTTATCAAATATTCATATTGTTAAATGTACATCTAATTAAGTAAGTTAATTGTATAAATGGTGGCTATCGAATTGGATCAAATTATGCACACACCGATTTTGTTATGAATAAAAGTTAGATTTTGTTTTCACCTCCACCTCGAACATGAACTTGAATTTTATGTCCTTGGACTTTGCTCTGATTAGAATTCTTTAATTATAAGACTTATTTTTTGAAAAGTCAATTTTTTAAAAAGTGTGTAAATTCACAAAAATAAAAGTCTTTCGAATTGGCTATGATCTTTCCAATGACTCTACCACCAATAAAAATACATAATCAGTGGTCGAAACAGACACATTTGTATGTTTAAATGAAATTTAAACAGGACGTGATCAGAATCTTAGCCTGAGTATACTAATTACTAAGTGATTTGAAGTTGAACATTTTCTCTCGAATTCAAATTAAATTATTTTTTTCTGATAAAATAGGAATATGTTCGGATTTGGCATAAGTATAAGACTGCCACTTATGCTGAATTAATCTCTTATAACTTGTACATCATCAACTTTTGTGTGGTTAATTGATGTACCAAGTTAATTATTAGGACATCCCGACGTCGATCAAGTTCCATGGGGGAAAGGGAAAACTGAGGTGATGCCTTGGCATTGTTGCCTATTGGAGACTTTAGGAGACTTTTCTTCATTTCTTTGGGTCAATTAATTCAAAATAAATGCTTACAATATCATTTTTTAATAAAATAAATTTTTTTAGTTGTAAATTTTTAAAAATAATTAAAGTTAATTGATGCAAAACCCAAATCTCAGAGAAAAGAAAGAAAGATATTTTTATTCAGATTTTTTTAAAAAGAAGAAAATGTATCTCAATCAGTCCAAAAATATTTACAACAGCTTATATACAATGTTAGAAAAGAGCTAAGCTGTCGCTAGCTGTCACGTGGGAGCTGCAGAAGAACCCTTAAAGGATGAGTCATCAGCAACATCTCCAATAAACCCCTCCCCCCCCCCCCCCCCCCCCCCCCCCCTCAAACTTGGGTTGGTTACAGAGTCAATCATTCCAAGTTGGGAAAGCAAAGAATGAAAATGTGGAGATGGTAATGCCTTGGTGAACAAATCAGCTAGTTGGGATGCAGTAGGCAAATAAGTGAGCTGCAGCAAACCTTCCAAAACTTTGTCACAAGTGAAGTGATAATCGATCTCGATGTGTTTAGTTCGCTTGTGAAATACTGGATTTTTAGCTATGTGAATGGCCGATTGATTGTCACAATGTAAGGTGACTGGGGTGAGATTAGTAATACCCAATTCTTCTAATAAACGGACAAGCCAAGTGACCTCACTTGCTGCTGCTGCCATGGCTTGATATTCAGATTCAAAGGAAGACTTAGACACCACTGATTGTTTCTTGCTTTCCCAAGAGATGGGAGAGGAGCCTAGTTGTACTAAATAGCCTGTAATAGACCTTCTACTGTTGGGACAAGAAGCCCAATCAACATCATAAAAAGCTTGAAGAGTTAAATGAGTATTTCCATTTAGAAGAATACCCTGACCAACTGTCCCTGCGACATATCGCAACACATGATGAAGGGCTTCCAGATGTGGAGTTCAAGGAGCATGAAGGAGCTGACTAAGAGTTTGAACTGCATAAGAGAGATCTAGTCTGGTATTAGTCAAAAAATTCAGCTTACCAACCAAAGACCGATAAGTACTGGGATCATCACACAAGTCACCCTGATCAAGGTGAAGTTTGAGATTGATCGGGAGAGGAGCTGGGGCTGGATGGCGCCCATTTGTGAATCTTGCAACAGTTCCTTGGTGAATTTCGTTTGAGTAAGAATTAGACCATCAGAAACATAAGCAACTTCCATGCCAAGGAAGAAAGTAAGACAACCCAAATCCTTGATACTAAAAAAATTATCCAAATGATGTTTGAGAGCACAAATCTCTTCTGAATTGGTACCTGTTAAGATAATATCATCAACATAAACTGGTGCCAAAGTGATATGCAGTCCTTCCCTTTTTATGAAAAGGGAGTAATCTGATTTGGACTTAAGAAAATCTTGAGTGGAGAGAACATGAGTTAACTTGGCATACCATTGCCTTGATGCTTGTTTAAGACCGTAGAGAGATTTCTTGAGCCTAAAAATCTTATTAGGAGCTGCAAAAGATCCAGGAGGAAGTTTCATATACACTTCCTCATGGAGGTCCCCATGGAGGAAGGCGTTATTCACATCTAACTGAAACAAAGGCCATTTGTGGTGAGCTGCAAGAGCCAAAATACATCTAATAGTAGACATTTTAACCACATGAGAGAAAGTTTCTTCAAAATCAATACCATACTTTTGTGTGTACCCCTGAGCAACCAAGCGAACCTTGTACCTTTCTAAAGTTCCATCAGCCTTCAACTTGACTTTGAAAACCCACTTGCAACCAATAGCTTTCTTGTGTGGCGGCAAATCTACAATATTCCAAGTATTATTTGTTTCAAGAGCATCAAGTTCTTTTTGCATAGCTGCCACCCATGAAGGATCCTTAGAAGCCTGAATATAAGAACGTGGTTCAGAAATAGAGAGGACTTTGGAAAGAAGGTTGTGATGTGAGAGAGGCAAGGATGTGAAAGAAACAAGATTGCACCAATGCTTCTGAGCTGCGTAGGTTTGGTAGTCTGAAAGATATGAAGGGACTTTGGAGGTTCTAGTAGAATGTCTGACTGGTGGAGGAAGAGTTGGGGAAGAAGCTGGTGAATTTAAAGGGGAATTTGGAGTAGTGACATATAAAGAAGAAAGGTCTACAAGAAGTTCATCAGAAGGAGAAGAAATATTTGCAGGGGAAGAATCTAAGGAAGAAGAAGATGGTGAAACAGGAGTATCATCTAGTTGGAAAGCATCTAGCAGTGGGAAATCTGAGAAAGGAATAGAAATAGTGGACTGTGGTATGTAAAAATTAGAAGCATATGTAGAAGCTGGGTGTTTAGAGTAATGAAAAGGAAAGTGCAATTCATGGAAAAGAACATCTCTAGAAACAAGGATTTTATTTGTAGATAGATCTAGGACCTTATAGCCTTTTTGTGTGGGTGAATAACCAAGAAAAACGCATGGTGTTGATCTGGGGTCAAACTTGGATCTGTGAACGGGTGAAGTCAAAACATAGCATAGGCAACCAAAAGGTCGAAGATGAGACAGATCAGGAGCAGAATTGTATAACTTCTCATATGGTGTCTTATTAAACAAAGTTTTAAGAGGCATTCGATTAATCAAGTACGTAGCACAAAGAAGGGCCTCCCCCAATATTGCAATGGTAGCTTTGCTTGGAAAAATAAAGATCTGGCTGTGGCTATCGGGTGTCTATGTTTTCTTTCAACTACACCATTTTGTTGCGGTGTTTTGGTACAACTAGTCTCATGTACAATTCCATTGTTACGATATACTTGCTTAATGTCAACTTCACACAGTTCCTGTGCATTATCAGATCTAATAACAAGGACTTTAGAAGAAAAATGCAATTCAACATACAAGAGAAACTGCTTAATAACAGAAACCACATCTGATTTATACTTTATTAAATGTGTCCAAGTAGCTCGAGTAAAATCATCCACTATTGTAATAAATTGGTTACATCCTGAATGTGTGGTGACCTTATAAGGCCCCCAAATATCAATATGCAAAAGCTGAAATGGCTTTACAATTTTGATACTACTCTGAGGGAATGGTAACCGATGTTGTTTAGCTAGAGGACATTTATGACAAAAAATAGAAGCTATACAAGAAGAAACATCACAATCAGGAACTAAATGCTTTATTTGCGTAAAAGGTAAGTGGCCTAATCTTAAATGCCAAAGTTGAGCAGAAGGAATAGAAGCAGTGGTAGAAGCGAAGAAAGTTGTAGAACATGCTGGAAAGGTAGCATGATATAATCCTTCTTGTAATCTACCAAGAAGAATTGGTGACTCTGTCAATGACTGCCCCTGAAGAAAGCATTGACTGTGATTAAAAGAAATTGTGCATTTAAGATCAGAACAGAGGCGATGCACAGATAACAGATTGAAATGAAACAAAGGAGCATGTAACACATTATGCAAAACCAAATTATTTTGTAATCTAACAGAGCCTATGTGAGAAAAAGGAATGTGTTTCCCATTAGGAATGGTAATCTTTGCATTTAGATCAGAAATAGGTTTATAAGTATCAAACATAGCCAAATCAGTGCATATGTGATCCGTTGCTCCACTATCCAAAAGCCAATCATGAGTAGAACATGACAAGAAAAACATAATACCTGCCATATGAGCTTGAGGAGTAGAAGTATTAGAAAGAACACCAGGAGTTGAGGTAGCCACAGAAGAAACTTGTGAAAGAGAAGATTGTTTGTTCAGCAATTCTACCAGATAGTTATATTGTTCTGTAGAGATGGAAGGAGAAGCCTCAGAGTGAGAAAAAGCATAAGGCCTCTCAGAACCAGTACTCTCAGTAAGAGATTGTGAGTCAGAGTAAGTAGAAGAATAGGCAGCAATTTTCTTATCTTTGAAGCCTTTAAAATCCGGAGGATATCCATGAACCTTGAAAAAACGTTCATAACTATGGCCAGGTACTTTGCAGTGAGTACAAAAATAGGAAGAAACATGCCTTTTAGAGCCATTATTCTTGCCTTAAAACTTAGTATTGGTCTGAGATGGAGCAGCAGTCTTCGGAGCATTAGACTAGAATGCCAAAGAATTAACAGAAGAAGGTTGATGAAACTGAGCTAGATTCTTGTGTTCCTCCTCTTGAGAGAACAAGCGATAAGCATCAGAAACATTTGGTAAAGGACGCATCATCAAGATTTTACCTTGAACCGAAGAGAATTGATCATGCAACTTCATGATAAATTGAATAAGCATATGCTCTTGTTGTTGTTTGAGAATGCGTTGTGTCAAATTATAGGTGCATTTATTACAGATACAGACAGGAGTCGGATCAATTGCCTGCATCTCATCCCAAAAACCTCGAATTTTCGTGTAAAACTCAGCAACAAATAGATTACCTTGAGTAATTTCAGCAATTTGTTGTTCCAACGAGAACAATTACGTTCTAGTCGTATGACAAAAACGATCATCGAGATCCTTCGAAATAGCAGTAGCATCTTGAAGATACAAAACACTCTTTGAGATTGTCGGCTTAAGATTGAAAGAAGCCAGGAGACAATTAGATCATTGCACCTTTCCCAAGCAGAGAAGGTTTTATCATCAGGTAAAGGTCGAGGGACTGCACCAGTAACAAATTTCAGTTTGTTACGAGCCGAAAGCGCAACAAGCATAGATCGCTTCCAATCAGAGTAACCTTTACCATTGAATTTAGTTGAAACTAGTTGCTGTGAAGTCTGATCAGTTGGATGAATGTAGAAAATACTAGAAGGATCTTGATTGAGAGAAAGAGATTGCGAAGAAATTTCAGAAGACGTGATTGAATCAGAAAAAAAAAAGATTGAATCAGATTAAAGAAGAAGATTGAATTGATTGAATCAGGAAAAAATAAAATGAGATTGCGAGAAAGAATTTGTAATTTGGAGTAAAGAGTTGCAAACAGGAGAAATGGCGGAGAAAACTGAGAAGACGAAGAAGAATGTCGGGTCAAGATTTTGTTTGCTCTGATACCATGATGCAAAACCCAGATCTCAGAGAAAAGAAAGAAAGAAAGATATTTTTATTCAGATTTTTTAAAGAAGAAGAAAATGTATCTCAATCAGTCCAAAAATATTTACAATAGCTTATATACAATGTTACAAAAGAGCTAAGCTATCGCTAGCTGTCACGTGGGAGCTGCAGAAAAACCCTTAGAGGATGAGTCATCAGCAACATCTCCAATATTAATATTGGTGAATCCTCTTAATTAAGCTATCAGGTCCTATTATAAATTTTCACTCAAAAATAAAGAAAATTCACATAATTGATGCTCTTTTAATTTATCAACGAAGAAAATTTATCATCAAAACACAAAATATTAAAAATACGAGAGAAACAATATAACCTTAAACATATTCAAAATGCAACATAAAATTAAATTTCACTCATAAAAATTATGATCACCAACTATCTGAAAAGTTATCAAATAAAGTTGAGTTTGCCGTATTTTGGATACTTCTCAGGAGTAAAAAGTCCAAAATTACGCTCTGAATCAGGCCCCAGTTTCTTATTCTCATCAAACATGGCAAACAAATAAGTTTCAATTTCCTGTGGTTTCAATGGAGTTCCATTCTTTACATGCTTCAACAAATTTCTATAATAATTCTCTGCATTTTCCACCGTGGCAGCATCTCCACCCTTGGATGGCCATCCAGTTTCCGACACAACAATCTTCATATCAGGTGCACCAACTTTTCTTAGACTCGCATACACTGAATCCACCATCGCATCAAATAAGTTTTGATAGTTTAGCCCTTTATCATTAACCACGGTTCCATTAGAAGTAAATAATGCGTAATTAAGACTAATACTTTGCTCATTTCCAACATAAGCAAAATAAGGGTAAATATTAACCAATAATGGAGATTCATTATTTGTTAAAAATTTAATTATTGGGGTAATATATGAATATGACGTGTCACTAAATTGACCGTTAGATGGTGGATATGAATTTATAATTAAGGTTGTATCAATGGACGTAGAAACCTTAATTTGATTACTTAATTTATAAGAATTCAATGCTTTAAGAACATTTTTCATGGCTGGTTCAACAAATACTGATTGATGATCGGACGGATGAATTTCGTTCCCCACAACTATATATTTGATCGATGGTGCGAATGGTGCCACGTATGTTTCAATCCACTGCATTGCATCTAATTGATTGGATGATGCAAAAGATTGAATCTTTTCGTTAGGAACTCCTAGCATGAGTTTGATGTTTGATCCTTGTAGGGCCTTGAGAGCCATTAGATCAGGATCATAGAGTCTCATTAATCCTATACCGTTGGATTTGTAGAGGTCTATCACATCTTTTTCCATCGGTAAGTTGTCTGCTATTCTTCCATAGCATACTCCAACAAGTTGTGCCTCTACATTATTAAAAAAATCATTAAACACTAATCATATATATCAGCTAATTAATAAAAAACTATATCTATTTGCATTTTTGCAATTTATTTTACATTATCATTTTAATTTTGATTTTTTTTATATATTAATGTAAGACAAGGTAGTTAATAACGGACTGAAACATGATGATGATAAGTTCTTAATAAAATAGTAAAAATATTAAGAAAACAATATTTTTAGCACGGCATAAATTAATGTATTAATTATCGATATTAAACTAATTACTAATATTCATAAACGTAAATGTCAAGAAACCAATTCAACCAAAAGTTTAAGCATATGATTGAAGCATCAAAATGTTATATATTTTAACATGTTCCCTTACACGAGAGTCTTTTTAGGCTAGAAGTATTAATGCAACTCAGACCTCCTCATACCTAGTGGCTACCATTGAATGTTAAACTTTAAATGAGGGATGGTTGCTTCTCGTCACGTTGGCTTTTGATACCATATTAAGAAACCAAATTAACCAAAAATTTAAACTGATAATTAAAATATGTATATACTCTAACCGTCAACTAATATCAAATGAAAAAAAAAAAAAAAAGAGAGAGTATACCTGTAAAAGGTTGGCTTAAGGATAACAATAATGATATGATGAATAACAAGACAACAATTTCCATTGTTGGATTTGTTGGCAAGGGTATGCAATATTTTTAAAAGACTAGTACTCAATGGATTTGTGTTTCCTTAATATCTAATAATTTTCATTATACTTTTATAACTTGTGAATGTCCCATTATATAGAGGTAGTATAGTTAGTACTAACTATGAGCATATTCTTGAATTTATAGGTCAACTACCAAGTCAATTTGTCCATGATGAACTTCAATATAAATTTTTTCTATCAAAAATGCCAAACAATGTATGAAATAAGTAACTAATAAGTTTGAAATACCCCATTGGTCCCTATCATACGCGGTATGCAGGTATGTGACAAACGAAAATGAGCATTATGTATTTATTAGGGGCGGTTCTATGCCCATTTAAGATGTCTCATTACCTATGATTTTCTAGAAAATTGAGGCCTTATATATGTTAACAAACTCTTTTATAGTTCATCAGTCATATGTAGCTTAGTTGGTGACATGTCTTTTTGTAATTTTGTTTATTAGGAATTCAAAACCTAACAACCATTAAATTTTTGCGAAAATGTTAATTCCCATTTTACCATTAATTGTTAATGAAGGGCCTCAATTCTCTATATCAAAAGGTAAGTAAGACCTCTATAGTATTTGCTCCACCCATGGTACTTATGTTTGCTATTGGAGAGAGGAAAGAGATAGAGAGTGAAGGTAAAGAATTAGGTTCGATTTGAATTCTATTATTGACTCGATATATTAAAAATTGAATTTGAGCAAGTTTAAATTCTACTAAAAAAAACTCATGTGTAACTTAAAAAACTTGTCATTTGTAACTCAAAAAATTTGAAAATGATCGGGTTTTGGTAGTTATCCTGAAATTTTCAATTTCAACTATTTTGAAATTAATAGGGAGACTGACTTAAATTCAAACTTAAAATTGGTACTAAACATTTGCAAAGCATCTCCAATTATTAAATCAATAATTAATTATACCAAACCAAAGAATGGTTAATTATAGAAAAACCCTAACAAATGTTAAATCAAAATTATTTCGTTATTTCTGTAAATTTGAAGATTTATCACAAAGTAGTTATATTGTTTTATTTAAAAAAAAATACTTATATTGTTATTAATTACTAATGCTTACAATTATTACTTTTACCAGAAAAAAGAATGTGAAAAATCGAATTTTCGATCAGATAAAATCTTGAGTATAATTTTGGTTAGTCCCTTCTCATAACCCTTCCCTTCTCTGAAACTGTATTTAAAATTGCAGGGTCCATTGATTTTGTATTATACAATAATGTAAATATACAAGTCCCAACTCCATGTGTTGAACAAGTCCATTTTCATCGGCTAGTGAAAAATACGAAGCTTTGCCCACACTATGCAGGAAACATTTATGATTGATGTAAATGTAATGTCTATTTTGGAAATTCACTTGTACGGAAATATTTTCATCGCTTATATTGACACTACAACATAATTTGCTTTTAGTAGACTATATTTAGCTCTATTTAATTTAAATGTCACTACTTTAAATTTTTAATAATATGTAGTGGATTTAGTGATATTTATTAGACCCTTTTGACAGCATAAAGAAAAATCATACTTAAGTTTTTCACAATGATGTGGGGGTAGATAAGAAAAGCAATATACTCAACAAAAACTAACAACAAACAAGGGCAAGTGTAAGATCTGGGAGAGCGGTAGACAAGAAAAGCAATATACTCAAAAAAAAACTAACAAATCAATTATACGTCGCTTCCCTGGCAACGGCGCCAAAAACTTGATGTGCAAATTTTATTTAACTGCAAGCGCATGGTGTACGTGTAGATGCGAGTTGAACACAAGGAAGTTAGGACAAGAAACTTGCTAATTTCTACTAAATATATTCCTCAAAGAGAAAAATGTTTAGTTGGTTCTTTAACTATCAAACTGAAAAATGCAATAAGAAATATGGATTAAACTAAATGATGAAGAGATCTAGGGTGTCGGGAATCCCCTAAAGTCTTGTATGATCAAATAATCATTAGTGTCTATGAAATGTCGAATAAATTACGTGGTTAAACATGATCTTGTTATTTTCAAACACTCGCTCTATTGATTAACTATTAGATTTAAACCCTACTAATTCAATTCTCACAAGCTAGTTTTATTGAACGAATTAATAAGAATTTAACTAAAATCTACCCTAAAGCAAAATCGATCCTAATCTCACACGCTAGTTCTATTGACTAGTCCGACAAAGCATGTTTAATTTAGGGTTATTAGCACAATTCAACAACTTTAATCCTAGTTTCATAGACACTTTCAATAATCAAATCATACTTGACTTATAGGTTCAAACACCCTAACCCTAGAAAATGGATCTACTCACTAATCATGGTAAAAATAAACACAAACTCTAGGATGATACTAGACATGACTAAGAATGAAATTAACGATAAATTCAAGAAAAACAATAATTAAATTTCAAGAACACAATAATTAAATCAAAAAGTAATGAATGAAGAACAATAACTAGTTTTTATTGAAGAAAGATTAATTACAATAATTAAGATTCACTAATGAAAGATTAGAAACTAATACAAGGAATCAAAGATAAGGAAAATTAAATACTAAAGAAAACTTACAATGCTCAAAGGAAGATTAAAGGTGGAATTAATGAAAAACTAAATTAAATGATGAAATTCAAGGTAAAACTAATGAAAACGGAGTACTTAAGTCTAAAGGAAGGAAGAAGAGGAAGAGGGAGAGAGAGAGAGAGAAATCCTAATCAATCATTATGGGCTTATTTATACTAATTAAGAAATTAACCTAAAAATTAATGAGAAAACCGCAGGCAAAACACGACTTCAGAAACAAAGAAGCGAGTCGTAGCTTTTAGGTGACGGCTCGTCGCTTTTCTGCTGACTTGTGATCTTTAAATAGTCTCCATTTCTTGTTCGGTTGTCGGAATTGGACATATAATATATTGTTGGAAAGCTCTTGAAGTCTAGTTTTCAATGTCACAAACTTGCATTAATGCGATCTTCTTATCAAAAGTTATGATCAAAAGAGTAGACATATATCAATTTTCACATCAAAACTTTTGCATTATAAACACTCTTCTACTCTTTTGTTCATTTTCTTTGTAGAACATCTTTAAAAATATCCTTTTCTATAACTGAATGAAAATAATTTTATTAACTCTTCAGTTTTCCACATGCAGCTTTAGTTTTTTCATAAGACTTTTCCATATAATTAAATAAAAAAATATTAATTGATATTCTTTCTCAATTTATTTTGAAGTTTCTACGTACAATATTTGATGTGCAAATTTTATTTAATAAGAAATATGGTGAAAGATCTAGGGTGTCGGGAATCCCCTAAAGTCTTGTATGATCAAATTATCATTAGTGTCTATGAAATGTCGGATAAATTACGTGGTTAAACATGATCTTGTTAATCTCAAACTCTCGCTCTATTGATTAACTATTAGATTTAGACCCTAGTAATTCAGTGCTCACAGACTAGTTTTATCGAACGAATTAATAAGAATTTAACTAAAATTTACCCTAAAGCAAAGTCGAACTCAATCTCACATGCTAGTTCTATTGACTAGTCCAACAAAGCATGTTTAATTTAGGGTTATTAGCACAATTTAACCATTTTAATCCTAGTTTCATAGACACATTCAAAAATCAAATCATACTTGACTTATAGTTGACTTATAGGTTCAACCCTAACCCTAGAAAATTGATTTACTCACTAATGATGGTAAAAGCAATAAATACAAACCCTAGGATGATAATAGACACGACTAAGAGTGAAATTAATGACAAATTTAAGAAAAACAATAATTAAATTTCAAGAACGCAATAATTAAATCAAAAAGCAATGAATAAAGAACAATAACAAGTTTTTATTGAAGAAAGATTAATGACAATAATTAAGGTTCACTAATGAAAGATTAAAAACTAATACAAGGAATTAAAGACAAGAAAAATTAAATACTAAAGAAAACTTACAATGCTAAAAGGAAGATTAATGGTAGAATTAATGAATAACTAAATTAAATGATGAAATTCAAGGTAAAACTAATGAAAAAGGAGTACTTAAGTCTAAAGGAAGGAAGAAGGAGAGGAAGAAGAGGAAGAGGAAGAGGGAGAGAGAGAGAGAGAAACCCTCATCAATTATTAAGGGCTTATTTATAGGAGTACTAATTAAGAAATTAACCTAAAAATTAATGAGAAAACCGCAGGCAAAACACGACTTCAGAAACAAAGAGACGAGTAGTAGCTTTTAGGCGACGACTCGTAGCTTTTTTGCTGACTGGCGATCTTTAAACAATTTCCATTTCTTGCTCGGTTGTCAGAATTGGACATAAAGTATACCATTGGAAAGCTCTTGAAGTCTATTTCCAATGCCACAAACCTTGCATTAATATAATCTTCCTATCAAAAGTTATGATCAAAAGAGTAGACATATATCAATTTTCAACTCAAAACTTTGGCATTATAAACACTCTTCTACTCTTTTGTTCATTTTCTTTGTAGAACATCTTAAACCGAGTAGAAAATCTTAAATCAAGCTAAAATCCCCTTAGTAAACTCCGTCATCATTAAAACCATAAAAATTATGCTTAAAACAATCAAAACCACTCAAAATCAATATGAATAACCAAAATGAGTAATATAGCATAAATCTTCAAAATAAGCACGAAATTACTAACAACAACCATCATTAAGGAGTATAAAATGATATAAATGAGTGCAAATAATTGCACTTATCAAACGACATAGGATCTAGTGAAAATTTTCATAAATGTCACTATAGACTATAATAAGAATTATATATGCCACTAAAGACCAAGTAAAGTATCACTAAATCTCTTTATAGTAGAACTTAAACTAAAAACCAACAATTATTACACTAAAAATATAAATCAGTGGCATTTTTTTAATGCCACTAAGTACAATATCGCGAAAAAATAAATTTATTGTAGTGTAATTAGTGGTTAAAGGCTTCTTTCCATCCAGGTGATGGGGATAAATCGATTTTCACCGCCTATACGAGAGATCAGTCTATGCTTACCCTCTTACCTAAAGAGAATTCTCTGGCCATACACAAAATTTTGAGGTGTGACAGAAATGTAATGTACAAGGGCCTATACATCATTACGCCTGTTTTTCAATTTGAATACTTAAAAGAGATGGGTAACTCTTATGAGGGTCCAACTTACAGCAAATATTTTTATGAGGGTCCGACTTTTTTTTTAGGGTAATCCATGGCCTCAAATAATCACTCTTTTTATGTATTTTTCATGAACGACCGGTTTAATCCATAATGCCTCTTTGGCTTTGTATGTGCCGTGCAATTTTCCAAGGACAATAATGTCACTGTTAAATTAGGCTGGACTTATTGTGAATGCCAGCATATTAACGGGGAACACGAGGTGCACACACTTCATAAGCCAAGGAGATATATACCATCCCAAAATCATATGGCTATGGGAAGAAGGTCTCTAATAGCTTATAAAGCGTGCACACCATTTTCAATTCATCGATGTGGGATAACTCATCCCAACAGTCACAATAGAGAAAATCGGAATTATAAAAAAATTTTGGGAGTTTTATATAATTTATATATGAGGGACGGAGTTATCCAATATACTCCCTCCAATTCAGCACTAACGTCCTATTTACTTTATGCACTCTATACAATACACTTATTCAATCCTTAATATCGCTAATTGTGCATTATTAAAAATTATGAAAAGTTGATATGAATAATTAGACAAATCAAACAAGATCCCACATGACTATGTTTTAACTTGTAGATTAATAATAAAATGCTAATTAAGAGTAAGAGATGAATAGTGTCCAAAAAGCAAATGGGACGTTAGTACTGAATTGGAGGGAGTATAAATGAACATTGATCATATGAAAATAGAAAGTTTTGCATGACGCCATTTCATCGTGAGACAGGTCATACAAAAAGCCCAATAATAAAACCACAAAAAAAACATTGAAAATTGAATTCTCTTTTGTACATGAAGCGGTTATTTTGTAAAAAAAATTTGGGCTGACCAAATTAAAATCATCTCATAGTAAAACGGCCTCAATAAAAAAATAAAAAATCAGTGATATAAAATAATATAACCAATGAACTTCTACAATGTCACTAGAGTATTCAAAATTTGATTTTGGATCATTGGGAGAATGAGAATAATTTGGATTTTGTTGGGAAAAAATGCCATTTTCTCTTATGGGCCATATTTGCGATTCGCTGGATTTTAATTATGGGCTTATTTAAGACAAGTCATTCGTTTCGGGTGGTATGGTTTGAAGTAGATGGGCCTTCCTCTTTAAATATTGAAAATTCAAATGAATTAAGTAAAAAATTATTAAAAAATCATTAAATAAGTAATGTTTGAACTTATTTTCTAAAGTAAGCACTTTTTGTTTAGAGTTGAGGTTTGGATTATTCGCTGTTACTAACAGCAAATAAAGAGGGCTGGTAAAAAAAAGTCAACTTTTTTGTTCGCTGTTACTAACAGCGAAAAAAGACTTTAATGTTTTTTTACCTAGTCTTTGTAGTAAACAGCGAATAAAGAAGACATGGTCAAACAAGGTCAAACCTTTGTATTTTGTTAGTAATAGCATACAAAGGTTTGACCCTGTTTGACCAAGTAAAACCTTTGTTCGCTGTTAATAACAGTGAATAAAGTACTTTGCTTTTTTTTACCAAACCTCTTTGACCTTTGTTCGCCGTCAAACCTTAGGTCAGGGCAAAAGGTACCTACTTTGGGAAGTATTTTAAAACATTGCTTATTTTATATATTTTATATATTTTTTTTTTGCTTAAAACACTTCAAATTTTCGATGGATTTACACGCCACATAGATTAATTATACTAAAGCCCATATCTATACCCACGAATGGTTAATACCTGTTTTTCTTAATCACAGATATAACACGAATTACAAATTATTGTGAGAGACGGTTTATCCGAGAGATGCATTGGATATATGGACTAAGTAGCCCAATTAATAAAAATTAAAGAGAAAATAAGAATGTAAGCTTCTTGTTTTAAGGTCATCTCTTTAAGAGACGATCTGTGATTTAGACCCTAGTAATTCAGTGCTCACAGACTAGTTTTATCGAACGAATTAATAAGAATTTAACTAAAATTTACCCTAAAGCAAAGTCGAACTCAATCTCACATGCTAGTTCTATTGACTAGTCCAACAAAGCATGTTTAATTTAGGGTTATTAGCACAATTTAACCATTTTAATTCTAGTTTCATAGACACATTCAAAAATCAAATCATACTTGACTTATAGTTGACTTATAGGTTCAACCCTAACCCTAGAAAATTGATTTACTCACTAATGATGGTAAAAGCAATAAATACAAACCCTAGGATGATAATAGACACGACTAAGAGTGAAATTAATGACAAATTTAAGAAAAACAATAATTAAATTTCAAGAACGCAATAATTAAATCAAAAAGCAATGAATAAAGAACAATAACAAGTTTTTATTGAAGAAAGATTAATGACAATAATTAAGGTTCACTAATGAAAGATTAAAAACTAATACAAGGAATTAAAGACAAGAAAAATTAAATACTAAAGAAAACTTACAATGCTAAAAGGAAGATTAATGGTAGAATTAATGAATAACTAAATTAAATGATGAAATTCAAGGTAAAACTAATGAAAAAGGAGTACTTAAGTCTAAAGGAAGGAAGAAGGAGAGGAAGAAGAGGAAGAGGAAGAGGGAGAGAGAGAGAGAGAAACCCTCATCAATTATTAAGGGCTTATTTATAGGAGTACTAATTAAGAAATTAACCTAAAAATTAATGAGAAAACCGCAGGCAAAACACGACTTCAGAAACAAAGAGACGAGTAGTAGCTTTTAGGCGACGACTCGTAGCTTTTTTGCTGACTGGCGATCTTTAAACAATTTCCATTTCTTGCTCGGTTGTCAGAATTGGACATAAAGTATACCATTGGAAAGCTCTTGAAGTCTATTTCCAATGCCACAAACCTTGCATTAATATAATCTTCCTATCAAAAGTTATGATCAAAAGAGTAGACATATATCAATTTTCAACTCAAAACTTTGGCATTATAAACACTCTTCTACTCTTTTGTTCATTTTCTTTGTAGAACATCTTAAACCGAGTAGAAAATCTTAAATCAAGCTAAAATCCCCTTAGTAAACTCCGTCATCATTAAAACCATAAAAATTATGCTTAAAACAATCAAAACCACTCAAAATCAATATGAATAACCAAAATGAGTAATATAGCATAAATCTTCAAAATAAGCACGAAATTACTAACAACAACCATCATTAAGGAGTATAAAATGATATAAATGAGTGCAAATAATTGCACTTATCAAACGACATAGGATCTAGTGAAAATTTTCATAAATGTCACTATAGACTATAATAAGAATTATATATGCCACTAAAGACCAAGTAAAGTATCACTAAATCTCTTTATAGTAGAACTTAAACTAAAAACCAACAATTATTACACTAAAAATATAAATCAGTGGCATTTTTTTAATGCCACTAAGTACAATATCGCGAAAAAATAAATTTATTGTAGTGTAATTAGTGGTTAAAGGCTTCTTTCCATCCAGGTGATGGGGATAAATCGATTTTCACCGCCTATACGAGAGATCAGTCTATGCTTACCCTCTTACCTAAAGAGAATTCTCTGGCCATACACAAAATTTTGAGGTGTGACAGAAATGTAATGTACAAGGGCCTATACATCATTACGCCTGTTTTTCAATTTGAATACTTAAAAGAGATGGGTAACTCTTATGAGGGTCCAACTTACAGCAAATATTTTTATGAGGGTCCGACTTTTTTTTTAGGGTAATCCATGGCCTCAAATAATCACTCTTTTTATGTATTTTTCATGAACGACCGGTTTAATCCATAATGCCTCTTTGGCTTTGTATGTGCCGTGCAATTTTCCAAGGACAATAATGTCACTGTTAAATTAGGCTGGACTTATTGTGAATGCCAGCATATTAACGGGGAACACGAGGTGCACACACTTCATAAGCCAAGGAGATATATACCATCCCAAAATCATATGGCTATGGGAAGAAGGTCTCTAATAGCTTATAAAGCGTGCACACCATTTTCAATTCATCGATGTGGGATAACTCATCCCAACAGTCACAATAGAGAAAATCGGAATTATAAAAAAATTTTGGGAGTTTTATATAATTTATATATGAGGGACGGAGTTATCCAATATACTCCCTCCAATTCAGCACTAACGTCCTATTTACTTTATGCACTCTATACAATACACTTATTCAATCCTTAATATCGCTAATTGTGCATTATTAAAAATTATGAAAAGTTGATATGAATAATTAGACAAATCAAACAAGATCCCACATGACTATGTTTTAACTTGTAGATTAATAATAAAATGCTAATTAAGAGTAAGAGATGAATAGTGTCCAAAAAGCAAATGGGACGTTAGTACTGAATTGGAGGGAGTATAAATGAACATTGATCATATGAAAATAGAAAGTTTTGCATGACGCCATTTCATCGTGAGACAGGTCATACAAAAAGCCCAATAATAAAACCACAAAAAAAAATTGAAAATTGAATTCTCTTTTGTACATGAAGCGGTTATTTTGTAAAAAAAATTTGGGCTGACCAAATTAAAATCATCTCATAGTAAAACGGCCTCAATAAAAAAATAAAAAATCAGTGATATAAAATAATATAACCAATGAACTTCTACAATGTCACTAGAGTATTCAAAATTTGATTTTGGATCATTGGGAGAATGAGAATAATTTGGATTTTGTTGGGAAAAAATGCCATTTTCTCTTATGGGCCATATTTGCGATTCGCTGGATTTTAATTATGGGCTTATTTAAGACAAGTCATTCGTTTCGGGTGGTATGGTTTGAAGTAGATGGGCCTTCCTCTTTAAATATTGAAAATTCAAATGAATTAAGTAAAAAATTATTAAAAAATCATTAAATAAGTAATGTTTGAACTTATTTTCTAAAGTAAGCACTTTTTGTTTAGAGTTGAGGTTTGGATTATTCGCTGTTACTAACAGCAAATAAAGAGGGCTGGTAAAAAAAAGTCAACTTTTTTGTTCGCTGTTACTAACAGCGAAAAAAGACTTTAATGTTTTTTTACCTAGTCTTTGTAGTAAACAGCGAATAAAGAAGACATGGTCAAACAAGGTCAAACCTTTGTATTTTGTTAGTAATAGCATACAAAGGTTTGACCCTGTTTGACCAAGTAAAACCTTTGTTCGCTGTTAATAACAGTGAATAAAGTACTTTGCTTTTTTTTACCAAACCTCTTTGACCTTTGTTCGCCGTCAAACCTTAGGTCAGGGCAAAAGGTACCTACTTTGGGAAGTATTTTAAAACATTGCTTATTTTATATATTTTATATATTTTTTTTTTGCTTAAAACACTTCAAATTTTCGATGGATTTACACGCCACATAGATTAATTATACTAAAGCCCATATCTATACCCACGAATGGTTAATACCTGTTTTTCTTAATCACAGATATAACACGAATTACAAATTATTGTGAGAGACGGTTTATCCGAGAGATGCATTGGATATATGGACTAAGTAGCCCAATTAATAAAAATTAAAGAGAAAATAAGAATGTAAGCTTCTTGTTTTAAGGTCATCTCTTTAAGAGACGATCTGTGATTTAGACCCTAGTAATTCAGTGCTCACAGACTAGTTTTATCGAACGAATTAATAAGAATTTAACTAAAATTTACCCTAAAGCAAAGTCGAACTCAATCTCACATGCTAGTTCTATTGACTAGTCCAACAAAGCATGTTTAATTTAGGGTTATTAGCACAATTTAACCATTTTAATTCTAGTTTCATAGACACATTCAAAAATCAAATCATACTTGACTTATAGTTGACTTATAGGTTCAACCCTAACCCTAGAAAATTGATTTACTCACTAATGATGGTAAAAGCAATAAATACAAACCCTAGGATGATAATAGACACGACTAAGAGTGAAATTAATGACAAATTTAAGAAAAACAATAATTAAATTTCAAGAACGCAATAATTAAATCAAAAAGCAATGAATAAAGAACAATAACAAGTTTTTATTGAAGAAAGATTAATGACAATAATTAAGGTTCACTAATGAAAGATTAAAAACTAATACAAGGAATTAAAGACAAGAAAAATTAAATACTAAAGAAAACTTACAATGCTAAAAGGAAGATTAATGGTAGAATTAATGAATAACTAAATTAAATGATGAAATTCAAGGTAAAACTAATGAAAAAGGAGTACTTAAGTCTAAAGGAAGGAAGAAGGAGAGGAAGAAGAGGAAGAGGAAGAGGGAGAGAGAGAGAGAGAAACCCTCATCAATTATTAAGGGCTTATTTATAGGAGTACTAATTAAGAAATTAACCTAAAAATTAATGAGAAAACCGCAGGCAAAACACGACTTCAGAAACAAAGAGACGAGTAGTAGCTTTTAGGCGACGACTCGTAGCTTTTTTGCTGACTGGCGATCTTTAAACAATTTCCATTTCTTGCTCGGTTGTCAGAATTGGACATAAAGTATACCATTGGAAAGCTCTTGAAGTCTATTTCCAATGCCACAAACCTTGCATTAATATAATCTTCCTATCAAAAGTTATGATCAAAAGAGTAGACATATATCAATTTTCAACTCAAAACTTTGGCATTATAAACACTCTTCTACTCTTTTGTTCATTTTCTTTGTAGAACATCTTAAACCGAGTAGAAAATCTTAAATCAAGCTAAAATCCCCTTAGTAAACTCCGTCATCATTAAAACCATAAAAATTATGCTTAAAACAATCAAAACCACTCAAAATCAATATGAATAACCAAAATGAGTAATATAGCATAAATCTTCAAAATAAGCACGAAATTACTAACAACAACCATCATTAAGGAGTATAAAATGATATAAATGAGTGCAAATAATTGCACTTATCAAACGACATAGGATCTAGTGAAAATTTTCATAAATGTCACTATAGACTATAATAAGAATTATATATGCCACTAAAGACCAAGTAAAGTATCACTAAATCTCTTTATAGTAGAACTTAAACTAAAAACCAACAATTATTACACTAAAAATATAAATCAGTGGCATTTTTTTAATGCCACTAAGTACAATATCGCGAAAAAATAAATTTATTGTAGTGTAATTAGTGGTTAAAGGCTTCTTTCCATCCAGGTGATGGGGATAAATCGATTTTCACCGCCTATACGAGAGATCAGTCTATGCTTACCCTCTTACCTAAAGAGAATTCTCTGGCCATACACAAAATTTTGAGGTGTGACAGAAATGTAATGTACAAGGGCCTATACATCATTACGCCTGTTTTTCAATTTGAATACTTAAAAGAGATGGGTAACTCTTATGAGGGTCCAACTTACAGCAAATATTTTTATGAGGGTCCGACTTTTTTTTTAGGGTAATCCATGGCCTCAAATAATCACTCTTTTTATGTATTTTTCATGAACGACCGGTTTAATCCATAATGCCTCTTTGGCTTTGTATGTGCCGTGCAATTTTCCAAGGACAATAATGTCACTGTTAAATTAGGCTGGACTTATTGTGAATGCCAGCATATTAACGGGGAACACGAGGTGCACACACTTCATAAGCCAAGGAGATATATACCATCCCAAAATCATATGGCTATGGGAAGAAGGTCTCTAATAGCTTATAAAGCGTGCACACCATTTTCAATTCATCGATGTGGGATAACTCATCCCAACAGTCACAATAGAGAAAATCGGAATTATAAAAAAATTTTGGGAGTTTTATATAATTTATATATGAGGGACGGAGTTATCCAATATACTCCCTCCAATTCAGCACTAACGTCCTATTTACTTTATGCACTCTATACAATACACTTATTCAATCCTTAATATCGCTAATTGTGCATTATTAAAAATTATGAAAAGTTGATATGAATAATTAGACAAATCAAACAAGATCCCACATGACTATGTTTTAACTTGTAGATTAATAATAAAATGCTAATTAAGAGTAAGAGATGAATAGTGTCCAAAAAGCAAATGGGACGTTAGTACTGAATTGGAGGGAGTATAAATGAACATTGATCATATGAAAATAGAAAGTTTTGCATGACGCCATTTCATCGTGAGACAGGTCATACAAAAAGCCCAATAATAAAACCACAAAAAAAACATTGAAAATTGAATTCTCTTTTGTACATGAAGCGGTTATTTTGTAAAAAAAATTTGGGCTGACCAAATTAAAATCATCTCATAGTAAAACGGCCTCAATAAAAAAATAAAAAATCAGTGATATAAAATAATATAACCAATGAACTTCTACAATGTCACTAGAGTATTCAAAATTTGATTTTGGATCATTGGGAGAATGAGAATAATTTGGATTTTGTTGGGAAAAAATGCCATTTTCTCTTATGGGCCATATTTGCGATTCGCTGGATTTTAATTATGGGCTTATTTAAGACAAGTCATTCGTTTCGGGTGGTATGGTTTGAAGTAGATGGGCCTTCCTCTTTAAATATTGAAAATTCAAATGAATTAAGTAAAAAATTATTAAAAAATCATTAAATAAGTAATGTTTGAACTTATTTTCTAAAGTAAGCACTTTTTGTTTAGAGTTGAGGTTTGGATTATTCGCTGTTACTAACAGCAAATAAAGAGGGCTGGTAAAAAAAAGTCAACTTTTTTGTTCGCTGTTACTAACAGCGAAAAAAGACTTTAATGTTTTTTTACCTAGTCTTTGTAGTAAACAGCGAATAAAGAAGACATGGTCAAACAAGGTCAAACCTTTGTATTTTGTTAGTAATAGCATACAAAGGTTTGACCCTGTTTGACCAAGTAAAACCTTTGTTCGCTGTTAATAACAGTGAATAAAGTACTTTGCTTTTTTTTACCAAACCTCTTTGACCTTTGTTCGCCGTCAAACCTTAGGTCAGGGCAAAAGGTACCTACTTTGGGAAGTATTTTAAAACATTGCTTATTTTATATATTTTATATATTTTTTTTTTGCTTAAAACACTTCAAATTTTCGATGGATTTACACGCCACATAGATTAATTATACTAAAGCCCATATCTATACCCACGAATGGTTAATACCTGTTTTTCTTAATCACAGATATAACACGAATTACAAATTATTGTGAGAGACGGTTTATCCGAGAGATGCATTGGATATATGGACTAAGTAGCCCAATTAATAAAAATTAAAGAGAAAATAAGAATGTAAGCTTCTTGTTTTAAGGTCATCTCTTTAAGAGACGATCTCTCACAAAAATAGCTGAAAATATAATTGCTATCCGAAAATTATAATTTAATCATCAGTAATTTCTATTTAATTGAAAGGCAAAAGCGAGGACATTCGTAATATGAATAATAATATATTTAAAAGAATAAATTAAAATAAAATATAAAAATAGATATAACGTAACATATTTTGACGCGTAATTTGATGATAAATTCCATATTTATGCTATATCAAGTAACATAATTAATATTTATGTAATTTAAAATTTAAAATGTATTCTTAACCATTTAATTAGGAGATCATATTTATAATTTATTTAGTATATATATATATATATATATATATATATATATATATATATATATATATATATATATATATATATATATATATATATATATATATATATATATATATATTATATGATAATTAATCTTAGCTATGACCAAAAGCAAAACACCAATGAGTCAATGACATTTTTTTTTCAAAATCTTTGGCGCCGCAATATCGAAATATCACCCATTTTAATAATTATAAATATAATTATAATTATAGTTATGGCAAAAGAATTTTCTGAATACTTTCATTTAGCTCTCAAATTAATATTTTATTTTTCTTGTAATAAATTAATGTTGGTGATTTATTGAAGCAAACAGCTGTTAGTTTCCACAAAACAAGATTCTTCTTGATGGAAGTAATAGTCAAATAGGCAGTATAATAATATAAAAAGATTAGTAAAATTACATGATTATTCCGTTTTTGTTGAAATCAAGTTCCTTAATTTGCACTCTACATATGCGATGTATTATTAGGAAAATACTATTCGTAAACGATTTTAAAACCAATCGTGAATATAGTAGACTTAATTAAAATAAATAAATCCAATCATATTTAAGGTGTTCTATTTTTATATATAATTTACATATTAGATTTCGATCAGGTAGAGTCTTTTGTTTGTTTTGATTTGAGTTGATAAATTATGTGATCACACTTGTTTGTATTAAGTAAAAACGTTATTCTTATATTTACTTCAATTGTTTTGAAATTATGTAAATATATTATCTTTAGTTTATCCTTGTATTTAGTTTTTTTTTTTATTGTATAATTAGTTTGACTTTCATTTTTATATAGTATAGTAATTAGCTTAATTCTAGGAGTTAATTAGGAAGTCTTCAATATGCCGTAGCTATATATAATTGTTGAGTATCAATGAAAATATATCACTTTTTTTTTTATAATCTTTATATTATATGGTATCAGATTTTTTCCGATCCTATTTCTTACATATTACATGGCCAACAATCATTTTAAATACTTCTCTACCCTTTCTCCTAATCCAATTACCATGGCTACTATTTCTTCCTCCCTTCCTTCCATTGATTCTTCTTGGTTATTAGATAGTGGAGCTTCTCATCATGTCACTAATGACCTCACCACTCTTTCTCTTTATGCCCCCCTACAATGGTACTAAAGAACTCATTATCACTGACGGTACTTCTCTTCAAATTACTCATATCGATTCTATGTCTCTTACTCTTTCTAATTTCACTGTTATTTATCTAACATAGCATACGTTCCTAAAATTTCCCACAATATTTTATCATTATCTTGTTTATGTCTTCATAATAATCTTCAAATTTCTTTCTCTTCTACTTATTTTATTATCAAGGACCTCTCCACCAATCATACTCTATTCCAGGGTCAAACTAATCAAGGAGTATAAACATGCTCCTTATTCTCACCAACAGTTTATTCGGCCATCTCTTTCAAATGTCCCACATCTACTTGGCATCATCGTCTTAGCCATCCATCTACAAAAGTATTTAATTTAATCTCTAATTTCTTAGATGTTTACTCTATAACTTCATCTACTCCTTGTAATTCCTGTCGAATTAACAAAAGTCATAAGTTACCATGCATTTAACGTTTCTACACTTACTTCCCATGCACCCTTAGATCTAATTTATTTTGATGTATGGATTTCTCACGTTCAATCTTTTGATCATCGTAAATATTATATTATTTTTGTTGATCATTTCACTAAATATGCATGGTTATATCCCATTAAACATAAGTCTGATTCTTTAAATACCTTTCTTCGTCTTTAATCACTTGTTGAAAAATATTTTAATAGGCCAATTAAACAATTTTCTTAGTGATAATGGGGGAGAATATATGAAATTACAGCCTCATTTTTCATCTTGTGGTATTAAGGCTGGCAAAAGTTGACCCGACCTGCTAAGCCGAAATAAGTAGGTTTGGGTTGAGATTTTTGACCCAATTAATTAAATGGGTTGACCCGACCTGATCTGTTTATTAAATGGGTTAGGTTTAGGTCAAAATTTTAAACCCGAAAAAAACCTATACAACCCATTTAATTAAATGTGTTAATTTCGAGTTAAATCAATAAATATAAGTTAAACTTAGTTCATTTGATATTTTCTTATTTTTCACAGTAAATACAAAATAAACAACAAAAAAACATAAAGTTAAAATTAAAGCCTAAAAAATTAGATTTAATCAACGTTAAAAACCTTAAAACGAAAACAAAAAAATTATAAACGGATTAAGTGGGTTGAAATTAGGTCAACCTGATCTGTTGCAGGTTGGGTCAAGGTTGTGATTTTCGACCTAATTAACTAAATGGGTTGGGTTTGGGTCAAGGGTTTTCTGACCTGTTTATATATGACTCGAACCCAAACCCGACCCAACCTGATCTGTTTGACAGACCTACGTGGTATTACTCATTTAACTTCTCCTCCACATACACTAGAACATAATGGATATGTCGAACATCGACATCGTCACATTGTTGAAACTGGTCTTTCTTTATTCTCTCATGCTAAATTACCCTTAAAATTTTGGCCTTTAGCTTTCAGTACTGCGATATATCTCATTAATATATTACCTACTCTCACTCTTCAAAATAAGTGTCCTTTTTATTCTCTTTTTCAAATTCATCCTAATTATTACAAACTTTTACTCTTTTGGTTGTTTATCTTATCCATGACTTCGTCCTTATAATACTCACAAATTACAACCTAAATCAGTCCCTTTATTTTTGTTGGTTATTCTCCCTCTCAAAGTACTTATTATTGTCTCGATCCACTTACTGATAAAATATATACATCTTGTTATGTTGGATTTTTTGAACAAGAGTATCCTTATATGTCCTTTACTAATAATTCTTTTAAGTCATATGATATCAATTCTTGGTTTCCTGCTTCCATTCCCATAATTCAACAATCAAATTCTATTCCCACTAAATCTACTCAATGAAATTTGGCTTTTAATACCCCACCAAATTCACTCCAAATTACCCATATCCCCATTATCTTGCAAGGGTTCGAAAAATCCATTCAATTAACTCTACCTAATCCCAATATTAGTCAACATGCAATTTCCTCAAATCCTAACTCCCCAATAATTACTCCTCAAAACTCGATACCCTCTCCATTTAATCTGCCCACTTCCCTTATATCTCAATCAAATTCATACTTTCCATCTGAACATGCCTCGTCTCCCACTGTCGTTCCTAATATCATTTCTACTGCTATATCACCTTCATTGCCCACTCGTACAAGGAAGCCTAATACCAAATATTTTAATTCCAATTTTTTATTACACATAGCTATTCAAACTCCAATTTCTGAACCCACAAATGTTCTTTCTGCCCTTAAACATCCTCAATGGCGTCAAGCTATGACCGATGAGTTTACTGCCCTCACTAAAAATTAAACTTGGTCTCTTGTTCCTTCTTCTAATGCTACTAACGTGATTGGTTTTAAATGGGTATTTCATATCAAATACAAGGCTGATGGTTCCTTAGATCGTCTCAAGGCTCGTCTTGTTACAAAGGGTTTTAATCAACGTCCAGGTGTTGATTATGTTGAAACTTTTAGCTCAGTTGTTAAACTTGCTACCATGGTTATTAAAATCACGATTCTAATCTACGATTTTACGACCCAAAAATAAACGACCGATTCAAATCGTAGGTAGAATCGTAAGTTGGTAGAATCTTACGATTCTAATTAAAATAAAACTTATAGAGGCAGAATCATAAAACGATTATACGATCTTACGATTTAACGATTCAATTCTACAAATTTATTCTTAATTTTTTAAAATTTTTATTATTTACAATCTTTCATTAATTTTTCTTACAATTTAACGATCCTTCTTCATAATATTTCAAAAATAAATTTCTGCATCAGTTTGAAAATTTAAACTAATTATTAAATATTTTTCTATTTTCTTAAAAATGTAGTGAATGAAACTTTAATTGATAAACATAAATTTTTGAGGTGAATAATTAAGACTAGATAGCAAATTTAAGTTTATTGTACAATCTTACGATTCTACGATTCAATTCTGCAGATCTGAACGATTCCGGGTAGAATTTCGATTTTAACAACTTTGCCTGCTACAATTTGACTCATTTTATCTCTTGCACATAAATCCTCGATTTCCAATTAACTTCTTTCAAATTATTTGAGATGTCTAATCTTTATGTGATTTACAATGCCTCGATTAGAAATGAAACTACACTAGTTGCATAACCACATAAACAGTATGGTCTAAGCGTGTACCTTTAAGCGCTGCCAACAAACGCAGTCTAATCACGATAGAAATTTCGCCCTCTTATGACTCGAGGTCCTAAATAACACACACAAAACGATCACGTATTAGAACGTGTTTACACATTTAATCCACTCCATATTACTAAGATATTACTAAGACTTGATAAGTTTAAATGTTTTCATCAAATTCCCAATAGTTCCAAACTTTAAATTTTAACCAGAAACTTAAATGGTCAATTCGGACAGTTTAGAAAATTCAAATAAAAAATCCGACTTCGCCACTGCGTCCAGAACGCGTCAATGACCTTGGGTACCAAATTTCATACTTTCTAACATCCAATTACTATTTTTAATTATTTTAAGCGTTTAACGAGTTTTTAACGCCTCGGATACATAAAACAACAACGGAACACGACTAACGTTTCCGGATCGGCGCCAACACCGAGGCAGAAACTGCTGCCCGAAGAAGTAATTCCTATTATTTTATTATTATTATTATTATTATTATTATTATTATTATTATTATTATTACTAACCCTTTAAACGTCATGACCAAAACAAATCTAACAAGGCCACATTCACAACTACTAAGATAAAACAAACAAGACCAATTTTTCTATCACACAACCACCTGATATTTCTACACATATATTAATACACAAAACCCCATCAACAAAGCATATAAACCATCAAATAAAAAGAAACATGCCCATCCACAAAATCTTTCAAGAAACTTAAAATTTCATAAATTATGATAATTAAATTAAATACTTAATTCTCTTAACAAATTAAAATTTTGTAGAGAATCATAAAACCAAATCACCCTTTTAAATCAAGACATATATATAAACACAATCCTTCAAGCAAATCAATTTTGCTAAATTAAAGGATTTACAAATTCTTGGATGATTACATTACTTGATCCATACCATTTAAATTTCTTCTAACAAATTGAAATTTTGTTAGAGAAATGTAAACTATAAAAGAAATTTATTTAAATATCAATATAAACTTAATTCTTAATTCTTATAACAAATTTAAATTTTGTTAAAAAATATTGATCAAGAAGTTTTTTTTTTTTTGAAAGAAATATATCTTAATCCTTTTAACAAATTGAAGTTTATTAGAGGATTATTAGAGAAAATTACATATATAAAAATATACTCAATCCTCCTAAAAGTCATAGGATATCATCATACATAAAATATAATTCATCTTAGAAATCTAGTATGTAAAATCTATAATTAACAATTCAATTAAACTTACCCCTTTGATCAAAAGATGGAACAACAAATTTTTTTTTTCTTTGAAGTGAGCCGAAAACAAGATTGAAAAAGAGAGAATTTTTCTGAATTTTGTATTCACTTTGAAAGGTTAGAATGGTGAGGAATTCAAATGATGCATAAGGATTAATAGGCAATTAAATTACTAAGACTTAATGTGCTATAATACACACTTATGAGAGGAGTTACAAGACTCCTCCCCTACTCCAACACAACCTGCCACCCTTCCCTCTTCCCCTAATTTTTATATTTTTTATTTAATTAATTAATTAAGTAATTGTATATTTTTTTAAAAAAACAGAAAAGAAACGCTACATGTACGCGATAAAACGCGTTACCGTTAAAATTTAACTTACTTTATTTCTTATATTATCTATGTAAATAATATAATTTAATAATACTTATTTTATTTTATTTTATTTTATTTTATTTTATTTTTAAATCCAACAAATTACGGGGTGTTACAGTTACAATCAAACATAAATGATATGCCATAAAGAAACATAAGTATTCTTAATATTTACATACTTATTTAAAAACCAAATCACTTCCACTACAAGAAAAGTTATTTTTAGCAACAGAAAAAGTCGTTGCTAAAAACCTGATTTCGTTGGTAAAAATGATTTTTGCACCGAATTCCATTGTTGCGGGTACAGCCGTAGCTAAAGCTTTTAGCAACGACTATGGTGGTTGCAAAAGGTATCTGTTTTTTGCAACGAGATCTATTGTTGCAAAAGAAGTATCGTTGCAATTCCTTTCAACGTTTTTAGCAACAAAAAAGCTCGTTGCCAAATTTTCTGCATTTTTAGTTACAACTGTTTTCGTTGTTAAATTTCTGTTTTTCACAACAATTCAAGTTGTTGCAATACATGATAGTCAATCTTTTGCAACGACTTTACTGTAGAGAAAACAATTAAGTAAAATTTTTTATTAATATTTTTAGCAACAACTATTACCGTTGCCAAAAATATACACATTTTTCGCAACGACTTTGTTATCTTTTGAAACAACCTACAATCTATATATAAACTAGACAATTAAAATAATAAATAATTTATAACCAACTAAACTAAAATCACCGATTATCATTATATATTAATTCGTATCCCAAAGTATCACACGTCCCAAATATTATCGTGTGTCAAAAATATATGTAATTCATATACATGTAACGGATAACCAATTTTCCAAAATAATTCTCCTACCATATGCAAGTTTTCATGCAAAAATTTACAAGTGATAGGCACTTTGAAAAAGTCCAAAAATCTACAAGTGCACATATAGCTACTTCATAACCCAAAACATCGCGCATCCAAAGTGCTTGTAGCTATTACCAACTTTGTCATTGAGTACAAAAAATTTCCAACGAAGATATGTTTGCCTACACCAAATAATTTTGTTAGTAATTAAGAATCAAATGAGCCCCAATATTGAGTATCCACAATCAAACCATCCCTACACTTTTTGTTGAGACATAATAAGCAAAGCATTTAGCATGATGTTCACTAACAAAAGCATTACGTGTACAGGGAAAGCATTTAGAATTTAGCATCAAATTCACAATCAAACCATCACAATTCCAACTCAAACAAACATGAAGCATATGCCAAAGACCAGAACTCATAACAACAAAATCCAACATAAGCAGCAATACTTCTAATTGGACTAAAATGCCAACCAGCTAATGCCATTGTAACTAAAACCACAACACAAACCACCAATACTCCTAATTGGACTAAAATGCCAACCAACTAATGCATTGTTAATGGTTCTTGGTATTCCACTAAAAGTTTGAAAAACTTTTTTGCATTTGCTTTAGGTTTCTCATACTCCTCAACATTATTTAAAGCCTCTTCAGCACTCCCAACATTCATAGCACCAACTCCACATGCATCTTGCAACATTGTGAAACCACTATCAATGTCATTCGACTCATCAACATTATTCCCATCACTTGATTCAACTAATTCTTCCCCATGAAGTTCCCAAAAAGTGTACTTCTCATACATTCCTCCCTTAAGCAAGTCGAATCTTACATCACATTTTGTTTTAAGAAATATATTGCGACAACTATTACAAGGGCACCTAATAGTAGTACTATCTCGATCATTTTCTCTTACTTTGGAAAAAGCAAAATTTAGAAACTCATCAACACCATTTATATAATCAATAGATGAACGATCTTTTACTTTGACCCATGCCTTATTCAAAATCGTTTCCTATATTTTAACTTTATAGTAATTAAATTATATAACATTCAATAATATCACTAAGAACTCCTTATAATATTGTTAACAATTAATACAAGAACAAGAACAATTTAACAACTTGTAGAACAATTTAATTTCGAGTTGTTTGAAGAACAATTTAACGATTCAAAAAGAACAAGAACAATTTAAATTTTTGAAAGAAACACAAGAACAATTTTAACAACTTGAATAACAATTTAACCACTATGTGAAAGAGAATTTTAACTTTAAGTTGTTTGAAAAACAATTTAACAATAAAAACAAGAAGAAAGATTACCATTTGTTCCAATGTATGCATGAAAAATCAACTTAGAAAATATTTTCAATACATGACAAATCACCTTTGACATAAAGGCCATTAACTTAAACAATCAACTATGAATCGATCATCCCTGATCCAATTATAAATAGACCACAAACAAAGACAAACATTGAAGACCATAATTGGATCAATATGCCTGATGAACCTGATATGGAAGTCCTACAAACTAATGATGTTAGTATCCAATATGGGCCAAACATGAGCATAAAGGCATTACAAGACCAAGAAAAGTCAGAAGAAGACTTCTAACAACAAGCAAACAGAACAGAAGCTTCAAACAGCACAAACAGAGTTGCAGCCACCACCTGCTGACCAGCGTACCTTGCAGCTCTTCCACAGAGCCAACCGGAGCATCCCAGGAGACACCAAGGGTAGTTTTGGAATCTCTATACATGGACCTTTCCATCAAGACCTTAAGTACCTCCTAAAGATAACATTAAGACACTAAGAAAGGGAGCTCAATGTCCCCAAGGAGAATTCTTTAACTACTTTCCCAATTCCCATCCCCTGCTTTAACATAAACCTTTCCCAAGTACCAATAGCCAAAAACAGTCAAACAACACTCTGGATACACACAATCACATATCTGACAACAAAAGAAGTCAATTCAATATGAAATCTAAACAGTCAAGCACCTCTAAATAGATATCCATTAACCAAGCAATCAAAACAATTGTCCTGTCAAGTAAAGATGCAGAAAATTGCTTGTTCACCTCCTATTGTACGTCGTATTCACAAGTCACTGCTAGCTAATTCCACATGAATTGCACTCAGAAAATAATAGTAATGAAAAAATGCAAATAATCTGATAATAATATGATAATTACAACAAAGCCCAAGAAATTCAAAGAACAACCCATAAATTGAGGGAATCAACAGGAAACAAGAACAAGAAATTCAAAGAAAAAAAAGGCAAAAAAAAAAAACTACAACAAAGCCCAAGAAATTCAAAGAACAACCCATAAATTGAGGGAATCAACAGGAAACAAGAATAAGAAATTCAAAGAAAAAAAAAGGCAAAAAAAAAACTACCTGCCGTGGGTTCTTTGAGAGGTGGCTGAACGGTTCAACACTGCAGCGTTGCGGCAGCACCGGTGTGCAGAAGGAGGCTGAAACTCCGGCGTGCAGGGGGCAGACGCTTTGGTGTGCAGGCGGCAATCGCTGCGGTATGGTGTGCGGGAAAAGGGTTTGTGAGGTATCGGGTTTGTGAGGGGAATGTATTCGTGAGTTTCTGAATTGGGAGGGAAATAGGGACGGAATGTAAGGGCTGGGGTTTTGATTTGAGAGGGAAATGAAAAAAAATTATTAGTATAAGGGTTTTCGCAACGACTTTATTGTATCTGTATATTTAAATATTTTTTGCAACAATATATACAGTTACGAATTATTTATTTAATTTTAACAACTAAATTGTTTGTTGCAAAAAATTGGGTTATACCGGGAAATTATTTTAAGGGGTGGGGAAGTTTATTTTTTTTTATGGCAATGATTATTTAGCAACAACAACGGATTTCGCAACAACTTGTACGAAAAAAATATAGTCGTTGCTAAAAGTTGTTGCTAAAAACAAGTTTTCTTGTAGTGTTCTTAGAATTTTCAAGGTACATTAAAACAATATAAACAAGTAAAAATAAACATAGAAAACATTGAACATATAGCAATGATGCATAGTTCAGTGATAAATTCACACGTTAACTGTCATTTTAGCCACTATATATTAACAGTGACATAATTTTTGTGTGAGACTGTCTAACATTGAGACACTCTTCACACATAGGCTAAATTACTAGCATTTGAACTACATTTTGATACTTATTATAAAGTTGTCTTACCGAAAAACGATTTTTCAGAAGAATTCTCTAAAAGGGAATACTATCCACAAAAATTGAGATGGCCATACTTGGGGGTCCCATCAGGAGTAAAAAGACCATAATGTTTCTCAGTTTCATCCCCGTCTTTTTCATTTTCGTCGAACATTTCAAACAAGTAAGTCTCAATAGGTTGCCCTTGTGTCAATGGAGTACCGTTCTTCACATGTTTAATCAAATTAGTGTAGTAAGTCTTTGCATTTTCCACTGTGGTCGCGTCCACATTACCCCCATTATCATACATCATCTTTTTCTTGAGACCACTTTTCGATGGATGTCCAGTTTCGGACACCGTGATCTTATCTTTACCATTTGAAAATATGATATCAGGTGTATGGATTTTTTGTACTGCAGTATAAACTGCATCAAATATAGCATCGAACAAATTGTTATACCCCTTACGCGTTGTATTATCATAAACAACATCTTTACGTGAAGTAAATAATACATAATCAAGTTTTATATTTTTCGTGTTATTTTTGTAAGCAAGATAAGGTTGAATATTAACCAATAATGGTGAATTATTTTCTCTTAAAAATTTAATTATTGGGGTAATGTAATTTGAATTTTTAAATGTACAATTAGATGGTGGGAACGAGTTTGTAATTAAACTTGTATCAATTGCGGTTGAGACCATAATGTGAGCTAAGCCGCACGAATTTAAAGAATTGTGAATGTTGCGCATGGCTGGTTCGACAAATGTGGCTATTTGTGTGCCATCATCTGGACGGATTTCATTTCCAACGGCAATGTATTTGATGGATGGTGCATAAGGGTAGACGTTGGTTTTGACCCACACGTCGGCCGTCGATTGGTTGCAACCTATTTCCGTTATATTTTCGTTAGGGACACCTAACATGATCTTGATGTTTGTTCCTTTGATAGCTTCAAGTGTGTCTATATCCGGAGCATAAAGTCTCATTGCGCCTATGTTGTTGGATTTATAGAGGTTTACTACATCTTGTGCACATGGTAAGTTGTTTCCACGCATTCCATAACATACTCCAATTTGTGCTTCTACATCAATTAAAACATTCTTAAATTAGAACAAGATTAGTAAAAGGCCCTTCTAAAAAGTAAAAAGGTTCTCTCTAGTAGACTTATAAAAAATTTTCAGTTGAGTGGATTTTGAGTCTAGTTATTTTCAGTCGAGTTATTTGGGTTAAACTGTTTTTAGATTTAGATAGACCTTACAGTTTTTGAAGTTTAAAAATTTTTTGATTACCAAATATTTTATTTTACATATTATATAAATGTAAATATAAAGAGGATCATGTAAAATGGTAAAAACTAAAAATTAAGGGTACATATTCAACTTTAGGTACATATTAGTGTTGGAGTATATATTTTCAGTGACTTTGTAAATATTTTAAAAAATTAATTAGAACTTAAAAAAATTCACATGTCTATATGTACTTCTAAAATACTCATTACTATGAAATTTTTTGTTTATTATATTTAGCACTTTTAATTGTTTCAACCAAGAAATAGTATTCAAAATATAAAAAATTAAAATTGATTAAAATAATACTCACTCTGTTTCTTTTTATTTTTTCACTTTAGGAGAAAGAAATTTAAATTTGATTTTTGAAGTACATACTGAGGATAAAATATATTCATGTGAAATCTTGTTTAGATTCATTTTAATACAAAGATTTTTTATATGTAAATTTTATAATTTTCTATCGTGCATACTTAAAGATATTAGGATTTAAAATTTACTTTAAAAGACATATAAAAAGTAAATTAGACAAACAAAAAGAAAACAAAAAGAAACCAACACGGGTGTAGATAACAACCAATAATTCATGTCGACATACTGAAAAAGTTTACAAATCTGAGAAGACAGGTCAAGAGTGGCATGTAAAAATAATATATAACACAAAATAAAAAACCTTTATATTGTTAATGGAGAACATCCTTTCAAATGCACCTTTATATATATATATATATATATATATATATATATATATATATATATATATATATATATATATGGAAAATACAATGAAGATAACAAATTGATAATCAGTATTCAAAATTAATAATTCATATTATATCTACTTTTAACTCTATATATTGTAATTATAATTATAAATGTAGACGTCTCTAATACTTTTTAATTGATAAAAGAATTAACCATAAATAGTAAATTTCTAAGTGTCTACTTCATTAACTTGAATTTTCAAATTTTGAGAATCTTCTAACTCTGGGCCTTAGACAAATGCCTACGTTGCCTAGGGTAAAAAATGACTTTGATTTTACCCTCATGATATGTTGGAAATATGGATGCATTACAAACCTCTTCATACTTAACATTTATCATATTACTCTTGAATTGAGCAGTGCATGGAATTCAAATCTTGACCTTTCATCATGTTAAATTCTAATACCATACAAATAAACCAACTCAACCAATAAGCCATCAATTGTAGTCAGGATATATAATTGCATAGATTGTACGTTTATAAACATTATGTATGTAATCTAAAAATATTAATATGGAAAATACAATGAAGATAACAAATTGATAATCAATATTCAAAATTATTAATTCATATTATTTCTAATTTTAACATCTTTTGAAGCAGCATTATTGTATATAGAATCTACATAACAATAAGAGAGAAGATTTAGCAAACCTGTTGGTTGAAGACAAGGCGAAAGTAATACAAGAAGAAGCAAAGTAGCACTGATTAGCTTCATTTTGTTAATAAATTTTGTGGCTTTATCAATGATTTTTTTTTTTTTTTTGCATGAATTACTACACATAATAATCAGTTTTTAAAGGCCAAAAAGAGGGAGAGTTGTTCCATGTACGTATTAGGACTTTAGGGGCACTAGAAAAGTCCACTGTCTATGAAATAAATAAATGAAATAAAATAAATGAAAAAAAAATGTACAATAGCTTAGTATAGTGGATAGATATTGTATTTTGTTGAAGAAATACCAAAAGTTATATTTAAGTTATCTAGCAAGCATAAATATTCTAATACATGTAAATGCTTTAAAGATTTGAAAATTAAATAATTTGATCACTTTCTCCATTGATTTGTGAATCTTTCTGAAGTTTTATCTGTGCATCTTTCTTGATTCGATAAATTTTTTGACTAAATTATTTTTTATAGGTATGAATTACGGTCTTCTTTCCCTCTTTAGATCCTGATCATAGTTCCTATGAGCGAGATTTTCCAGGCATGATGATGATGACTCCATTAATCATTATAGGACTTTAGTATTAAATTTTTTTTTCGTGACGTCATAGTAATTAACTTTAATCATTAACTTAAATAAATGATTTATTTTATATTCAGTGTCACAGTATAGGAATATTCAACTATATTCTTATCTTTAGTACTTAGTCGATAATTAAGTTGGTAAAAATTTAATATTTTTTTCTTTTCATTTTATTTTTTATAGACTAATGGTTATTTAACTTAATAATTATAAACTCTAAATAAAATGTAAAGCCTACTGTCACACTCTCGCTAGGAATTTCTAGCTACATACATTTTTACCTTGGACTAGATTTTTCTTTCGTTTTGTCCTTCCATTGGTTTGAGTTCGTTGAGCCTATAACATATGAATGAGCTTTTAACTATAACTTAAAAGCTTTTGATTGAGTTATTGATTTCTTGACATATTATATATTAACATAGCCTATCTTCAGAATTGTCTCCAACATTTTAAAGGCCCTGAGCTTAATATAAATTAAGGACCATTAAAATCAAAAATTATGTTATATTACATTTTGGTATTTCTAATACAAATTTATTATTCAATACAAGCTGATAATACAAATTTATTATTCAATACCTTTCAAAGGTCTTGAACAAAATATACCAGTATATTTTAACCATTCAATACAAGTTGATAATACAAATTTATTAACTAAATTATCTAATTATCTTTTAAAAAATAGGTTAAATATGAATTCACATTAAATTTTAATATTTTCCCTATCAATTTAATTTTGCTACACAATACACAAAAGTCCTAATTTTAATTTTAACCATATAGCAAAAATATAAGCCCCTATAAATCAAGGCCCTAAGCAATAGCTCATCCTGTTCCTCTATGTAGTTGGCCCTGCCTATCTTTAAAATCGGTGCAAGAGGATTCAGAGCATCATATATATGTGATACTTCTGATCTAAAATTAGAGAGTTAACATTAATTTTTACATGTGATAACGACTCATGTTTTACCGCTCAAAGCCACCCAAGTGAGTGTTATAAATTTAGAATTTATGTCAAAACCTTGTCATTTTCAAATTCTTCATTTATGATTTTATAATTAAAATTTACAATTTAAAATGAAATGATTGTTTTCAAATACACCTTAGCCCTTTTCTAATTTGTAGTGATTCCTAATGAGATAACTTTATCTTAAAAAGAAATATATGCTTGGTGCATGTTGTTTGAATTCTACGTACTTGGTAGATGAGAAGGGTGAAATGCTAATTCAGAATGATATTGTTAACAATTGGAGTTATGAGGGTTTTTAATTAAGTTGGAGTAATACGGTGTACATAAAATGTCATTTTAGTACAAATGAGATAAATAGAGACACTAGAAAATGAGAAGAGAAAGATAATCACTCTAAGTGTCTACTTCAAATATCTTATATTCATATTGCAGAGGTATCCAACTAGATAAGACATGGAAGAAAAGAGTTAAAAAAGATATAAATAATTTTAATTTACATGTTGAAAAAATAGAAAATCAAGATAAATACAGTAATTTCATGTGGATGATCATTAAATCGATAATCTTTTATAGTTAACCTCAATCTTTTAAGATATGACTTTCAGGATGATTTGTTGTGACCATGTCCAATGTGATGAAAGTGAAATCCTAACTACATATTAGAGCTACATGCTTATAGACAAAAGGCTATATGATAGTTTATGAATGAATGATTGAGACATTAAAAACGGTTTTGATTAATTTTATCAAATATTCAGATTGTTAAATGTACATCTAATTAAGTAAGTTAATTGTATAAATGGTGGCTATCGAATTGGATCGAATTATGCACACACGGATTTTGTTATGAATAAAAGTTAGATTTTATTTTCACCTCCACCTCGAACGTGAACTTGAATTTTATGTCTTTAGACTTTGCTCTAACTAGAATTCTTTAAAATTAATTATAAGACTTATTTTTCGAAAAGTCAATTTTTTAAAAAGTGTGTAAATTCACAAAAATAAAAGTCTTTCGAATTGGCTATGATCTTTCCAATGACTCTACTACCAATAAAAATACATAATCAGTGGTCGAAACAAACACATTTATATGTTTAAATGAAATTTAAACAAGACGTGATCAGAATCATAGCCTGAGTATACTAATTACTAAGTGATTTGAAGTTGAACATTTTCTCTCGAATTCAAATCAAATTATTTTTCTCCGATAAAGTAGGAATATGTTCGGATTTGGCATAAGTATAAGACCGCCAGTTATGATGAATTAATCTCTTATTACTTGTACATCATCAACTTTGTGTGGTTAATTGATGTACCAAGTTAATTATTAGGACATCCCGACGTTGATCAAGTTCCATGGGGGAAAGGGAAAACTGAGATGAAGCCTTGGCATTATTGCCTATTGGAGACTTTAGGAGACTTTTCTTCATTTCTTTGGGTCAATTAATTCAATAAATGCTTGATTTGAATTGACTTGAATTGAGTGGACCTGAGCCAATGTTACCGACAACAACGAACAATGAAAAATAGTACAATATCATTTTTTAATTAAAAAAAAATTTTTAGTTGTAATTTTTTAAAAATAATTAAAGTTAATATTGGTGAATCCTCTTAATTAAGCTATCAGGTCCTATTATAAATTTTCACTCAAAAATAAAGAAAATTCACATAATTGATGCTCTTTTAATTTATCAATGAAGCAAATTTATCATAAAAACACAAAATATTAAAAATGCGAGAGAAATAATTAGAGTTGTTCAAAAGTGACCCGACTCGAAAATCCGATCTGAAATTGAAAGTAAAGCGACCGAAAAATGTGTTCCTTTTTTAGGTTTATCGAACCGACATTACCCGACCCGAAGCTATACCCGAACCGGTTGACAACCGAAAATGGAAAAGCTGTAACCGATTATTCTAACCGACACGTAACTGTTAACCGAGATTACCCGAACTTAATAATGATCGACCCGAGTCATATCTGACCCGAATCATGCTCAAAATCGAACTCGATCCGGCTAAAACCGACTTAACCCGAACGAAGTTTAGATCGAACTGCTGTAAACCTGAACCAATTTTTTCAACTTTTCAATCTTTCATTTGATATATGTAAATAAACACTTTAAAAACATAAAACTCACAATTTTTCAACTTTTCAAAATTCAAATTACAAACACTAAGATTAAGAATTTAAGATTAACAAATAACACATTAATAATTTAACATTAACAAATAACAATTAACAAATATTCAAAGAGGATATACAAAAAAATGGGAACGGAGGTGGGGCAACACCATGTAGAAATAAAAAATAATATTTTTTTTAAAAAACGTGTCCTTGACTCCTTGCCGTGTCCCTTGCCCCGTGTCCCTTCCGTGTCGTTGCCGTGTCCGCGTGTCCGGAAAAATATTAAAATATTGGACACTTCATTTGGCGTGTTAGACACGGATTTTCGCGTGTCCGTGTCCGACACGTATTCAACACGCGACACGCAAGTTCAGTGGCGTGTCCGTGTATTCCAGATTGAAACTCGACACATACTTCAACCGACACCGGATTGATGCTAACCCGATAGCTCGAATAACCGATCTTCAACCGAACCATGACTAACCGACCCGACCCAAGTATGACCCGTCGCAACACACATCCGAAATATAAATACAACCGAATCGAATGACACCTATCCGAAACCGACCCGATTACCCGAATGAATATCTCTAGAAACAATATAACCTTAAACTGACATATACAAAATGCAACATAAACTTAAATTTCACTCGCAAAAATTATGATCAGCACCGATCTGAAAAGTTATCAAATAAAGTTGAGTTTGCCGTATTTTGGATACTTCTGAGGAGTAAAAAGTCCAAAATTACGCTCTGAATCAGGCCCCAGTTTCTTATTCTCATCAAACATGGCAAACAAATAAGTTTCAATTTCCTGTGGTTTATATGGAGTTCCATTCTTTACATGCTTCAACAAATTTCTATAATAATTCTCTGCATTTTCCACCGTGGCAGCATCTCCACCCTTGGATGGCCATCCAGTTTCCGACACAACAATCTTCATATCAGGTGCACCAACTTTTCTTAGACTCCAATACACTGAATCCACCATCGCATCAAATAAGTTTTGATATTTTAGCTCTTTATCATCAACCACGGGTCCATTAGAAGTAAATAATGCGTAATTAAGACTAATACTTTGCTCATTTCCAACATAAGCAAAATAAGGGTAAATATTAACCAATAATGGAGATTCATTATTTGTTAAAAATTTAATTATTGGGGTAATATATGAATATGACGTGTCATTAAATTGACCGTTAGATGGTGGATATGAATTTATAATTAAGGTTGTATCAATGGACGTAGAAACCTTAATTTGATTACTTAATTTATAAGAATTCAATGCTTCAAGAACATTTTTCATGGCTGGTTCAACAAATACTGATTGATTATCGGACGGATGAATTTCGTTCCCCACAACTATATATTTGATCGATGGTGCGAATGGTGCCACGTATGTTTCAATCCACTGCATTGCATGTGATTGATTGGATGATGCAAAAGGTTGAATCTTTTCGTTAGGAACTCCTAGCATGAGTTTGATGTTTGATCCTTGTAGGGCCTTGAGAGCCATTAGATCAGGATCATAGAGTCTCATTAATCCTATACCGTTGGATTTGTAGAGGTCTATCACATCTTTTTCCATCGGTAAGTTGTCTGCTATTCTTCCATAGCATACTCCAACAAGTTGTGCCTCTACATTATTAAAAAATCATTAAACACTAATCATATATATCAGCTAATTAATAAAAAACTATATCTATTTGCATTTTTGCAATATATTTTAGATTATCATTATTATTTTGATTTTTTTTTATATTAACGTAAGACTAGGTAGTTAATAACGGACTGAAAGATGATGATGATAAGTTCTTAATAAAATAGTAAAAATATTAAGAAAATAATATTATTAGCACGGCATAAATTAATGTATTAATTATCGATATTAAACTAATTACTAATATTCATAAACGTAAATGTTAAGAAATCAATTCAACCAAAAGTTTAAGCATATGGTTGAAGCATCAAGATGTGTTATATATTCTAACATGTTCCCTTAAACGAGAGTCTTTTTAGGCTAGAAGTATTAATGCAACTCAGACCTCCTTATACCTAGTGGCTAGCATTGAATGTTAAACTTTAAATGAGGGATGGTTGCTTCTCGTCACGTTGACTTTTGACCCCATATCAAGGAATCAAATTAACCAAAAATTTAAACTGATAATTAAAATATGTATATACTCTAACCTGTCAACTAATATCAAATGAAAAAAAAAAAAGGAGAGTATACCCGTAAAAGGTTGGCTTAGGGATAACAATAATAATATGATGAATAACAAGATGACAATTTCCATTGTTGGATTGTTGGCAAGGGTATGTAATATTTTTAAAAGACTAATACTCAATGGATTTGTGTTTCCTTGATATCTAATTAATTTTCATTATACTTTTATAACTGGTAAATGTCCCATTATATAGAGGTAGTATAGTTGGTACTAACTATGAGCATATTCTTGAATTTATAGGACAACTACCAAGTCAATTTGTCTATGATGAACTTCAATATAAATTTTTTCTATCAAAAATGCCAAACAATGTTAACTAATAAGTTTGAAATACCCCATTGGTCCCTATCATACGCGGTATGCAGGTATGCGACAAAGGAAAATGTGCATTATGTATTTATTAGGGGCGGTTCTATGCCCATTTAAGATGTCTCATTACCTATGATTTTCTAGAAAATTGAGGCCTTATATATGTTAACAAACTCTTTTATAGTTTATCAGTCATATGCAGCTTAGTTGGTGACATATTTTTTTGTAATTTTGTTTATTAGGAGTTCAAAACCTAACAATCATTAAATTTTTGTGAAAATATTGATTCCTATTTTACCATTAATTGTTAACAAAGGACCTCAATTCTCTATATCAAAAGGTAAGTAAGACCTCTAGTATTTGCTCCACCCACGGTATTTATGTTTGCTATTGGAGAGAGGAAAGAGATAGAGAGTGAAAGTAAAGAATTAGATGACATGATCACTTAGTGCTATATAGTTCGATTTGAATTCTATTATTGACTCGATATATTAACAATTGAATTTGAACATGTTTAAATTCTACTAAAAAAACTCATGTGCAACTTTAAAAGATTCGTTATTTGTAACTCAAAAAATTTTTAAATGATCGGATTTTGGTAGTTATTCTGAAATTTTCAATTTCAACTATTTTGAAATTAATAGGGAGATTGACTTAAATTCAAACTTAAAATTTTTTTTTTTGACAAACATTAGAGCTAATTTTAAATTTCTAAATAAACATATGATTCCTAAACACAACATTATAGAATTCTAAACATTAAAATCAATATAGTTTGCTCATTTGATAATCATAATCATCATACCCAGTGTACCCGCTTATAGAAAGCTATGGTCAGGGTCTGGAGAGGGAAGAACGACGAAAGCTCATACCCATAATATTGGTGCTAAACATTTGCAAAGCATCTCCAATTATTAAATCAATAATTAATTATACCAAACCAAAGAATGGTTAATTATAGAAAATCCTAACAAATGTTAAATTAAAATTATTTCGTTATTTCTGTAAATTTGAAGATTTATCACAAAGTAGTTATATTGTTTTATTCAAAAAAATACTTATATTGTCATTAATTACTAATGCTTATAATTTTTACTTTTAGCTCCTTAAAAACGTTTAAAATTGAATATTGCTTTTAAAAAAAAGACAGATGTTTAAATTAAAAGATCTACCAATTTATTATAAAAAAAATTATAGTTAAAGCTTTAGCATTATTGTATTGTTAATATGATCGCGTATGCAATCACATGTGATGCAATGTGAAATGTTAAATTTCCTTTTACCAGAAAAAAAATGTGAAAAATCAAATTTTCGATCAGATTAAATCTTGAGTATAATTTTTGTTAGTCCCTTCCTTCTCATAACCCTTCCCTTCTCTGAAACTCTATTTAAAATTGCAGGGTCCATTGATTTTTATTATACAATAATGTAAATATACGTACAAGTCCCAACTCCATGTGTTGACAAGTCCATTTTCATCGGCTAGTGGAAAATACTACACTATGCAGGAAACATTTATGATTGATGTAAATGTAATGTCTATTTTGGAAATTCACTTGTACGGACAACTTTCCTTTGTTCCATTTGTTAATCTTATCACCTTTCGATATTGAAATGAAGCCAAGAATTAAAAGCCTAATTAATATGTAATATATGTAGCCTAAAATTGGTGAGTGGTATGCTGTATTTCCTTGAATTTTCTTCATTTTTAATAATTGCAAACATATAATATAGGATGGTGGTAGTATTAATGGGTTGTTATGAGCATATACAAGGCGTGCTATCCGTACATAGTTTAATATTAAAGGGTCTCAATTATACGTTAGTTTACTTTACTTTATCTTAGGTTGATTATTGAATTATACTCCATTCTTTAGTAAACTTGTCCAGAATAATTTAATTTATAATGATTTTCATACAATATAACTCAAGTTTTGATTAATCATGCACAATTCAACTTTAGGATCATAGGTTATTTTTTAAAATCATAGATCGACTTATAGTGACATTACAACATAATTTGCTTTTAGTAGAATATATTTAGCTACATTTTAATTTAAATGTCACCAGTTCAAATTTCTAATATTATATATAAGATATTTAGTGACATTTGTTAAATCTTTTTGGCATCATAATGAAAAATCATACTAAAGTTTTTCACGGTGATGTGGGGTAGGTAAGAAAAGCAATATACTCAACAAAAACTAACTACCAATAAGGGCAATTGTAAGATCTAAGGGAGGGGGTAGACAAGAAAAGCAATATACTCAAGAAACTAACAAATCAATTGTTCGTCGCTTCCCGGCAACGGCGCCAAAAACTTGATGTGCAAATTTTATTTAACCGTAACTCCGCAAGCGCACGGTGTACATGTAAATGCGGGTCGACACAAGGAAGTTAGGACAAAAAACTTACTAATTTCTACTAATTATATTGCTCAAAGAGAAAAATGTTTAGTTGGTAGTTTAACTATCAAACTAAAAAAATGCAATAAGAAATATGCATTAAACTATATGATGAAGAGATCTAGGGTGTCGAGAACCCCTAAAGTCTTGTATGATCAAATTATCATTAGTACTATGAAATGTTGGATAAATTACGTAGTTAAACATGATCTTGTTAATCTCAAACTCTTGCTCTATTAATTTACTATTAGATTTAGACCCTACTAATTCAATTCTCACACGCTAGTTTTATTGAACGAATTAATAAGAATTTAACTAAAATTTACCTTAAAGCAAAGTCGGTCCTAATCTCACACGCAAGTTCTATTGACTAGTCCGACAAAGCATGTTTAATTTAGGGTTATTAGCACAATTCAACAACTTTAATCCTAGTTTCATAGACACTTTCAATAATCAAATCATACTTGACTTATAGGTTCAAACCCTAACCCTAGAAAATGGATCTACTCACTAATCATGGTAAAAAATTAACACAAACTCTAGGATGATACTAGACATGACTAAGAATGAAATTAACGATAAATTCAAAAAAAAAATAATTAAAATTCAAGAACACAACAATTAAATCAAAAAGTAATGAATGAAGAACAATAACTAGTTTTTATTGAAGAAAGATTAATTACAATAATTAAGATTCACTAATGAAAGATTAGAAACTAATACAAGGAATCAAAGATAAAGAAAATTAAATACTAAAGAAAACTTACACTGCTCAAAGGAAGATTAAAGGTGGAATTAATGAAAAACTAAATTAAATGATGAAATTCAAGGTAAAACTAATGACAACGGAGTACTTAAGTCTAAAGGAAGGAAGAAGAAGATGAGGAAGAGGGAGAGAGAGAGAGAAATCCTAATCAATCATTAAGGGCTTATTTATACTAATTAAGAAATTAACCTAAAAATTAATGAGAAAACCGTGGGAAAAACACGACTTTAGAAACAAAGAGACGAGTCGTAGCTTTTAGGCGATGACTCGTCGCTTTTCTGCTGACTAGTGATCTTTAAACAGCCTCCATTTCTTGCTCGGTTGTCAGAATTGAACATATAATTTACCATTGGAAAGCTCTTGAAGTCTATTTTCCAATGCCACAAACCTTGCATTAGTGTAATCTTCCTATCAAAAGTTATGATCAAAAGAGTAGACATATATCAATTTTCAACTCAAAACTTTCGCATTATAAACATTCTTCTACTCTTTTGTTCATTTTCTTTGTAGAACATCTTAAACCGAGTAGAAAATCTTAAACCAAGCTAAAATCCCCTTAGTAACTCCGTCATCATTAAGACCATAAAAATTATGCTTAAAACAATCAAAACCACTCAAAATCAACATGAATAACCAAAATGAGTAATGTAGCATAAATCTTCAAAATAAGCACGAAATTACTAACAACAACCATCATTAAGGTAATAAAATGATATAAATAAGTGCAAATAATTGCACATATCAGACGACATAGGATCTAGTGAAAATTCTCATAAATGTCACTATAGACTATAGTAAGAATTATATATGCCATTAGAGACCAAGTAAAGTGTCACAAAATCTCTTTATAGTAGAACTCAAACTAAAAACCAACAATTATTACACTAAAAATATAAATTAGTGGCATTTTTTTAATGCCACTAAGTACAATATCGCGAAAAGTTAAATTTATTGTAGTGTAATTAGTGGTTAAAGGCTTCTTTCCATCCAAGTGATGGGGATAAATCGATTTTCACCGCCTATACGAGAGATCAGTTTATGCTTCCCCAATATTTTTATGAGGGTCCGACTTTTTTTGTAGGGTAATCCATGGCCTCAAATGATCACTCTTTTTATGTATTTTTTATGAACGACCGGTTTAATCCATAATGCCTCTTTGGCTTTGTATGTGCCGTGCAATTTTCCAAGGACAATAATGTCACAATAGAGAAAATCGGAATTATAAAAAAATTTTGCCAGGTTTAGATAATTTATACATGAGGGACGGAGTTATCCAATATACTCCCTCCAATTCAGCACTAACGTCCCATTTACTTTATATACTCTATCCAATACACTTATTTAATACTTAATATCGCTGATTGTGCATTATTAAAAATTATGAAAAGTTGATATGAAAAACTAGACGAATGAAACAAGATCCCACATGACTATGTTTTAACTTGTAGATTAATAATAAAACGCAAATTAAGAGTAAGAGATGAATAGTGTCCAAAAAGCAAATGAGATGTTAGTGCTGAATTGGAGGGAGTATAAATGAACATTGATCATAAGAAAATAGTAAGTTTTGTATGACGTCATTTCATCGTGAGACAGGTCATACAAAAGGCCCAATAATAAAACCACAAAAAAAACATTGAAAATTGAATTCTCTTTTGTACATGAAGCGGTTATTTTTTAAAAAAGTTTGGACTGACCAAATTAAAATCTTCTTATAGTAAAACGGCCTCAATAAAAAATAAGTGATATAAAATAATATAACCAATGAACTTCTACAATGTCACTAGAGTATTCAAATTTTGATTTTGGATCATTGGGAGAATGAGAATAATTTGGATTTTGTTGGAAAAAAATGTCATTTTCGCTTATGGGCCATATTTGCGATTGGCTGGATTTTAATTATGGGCTTATTTAGGACAAGTCATTCGTTTCGGGTGGTATGGTTTGAAGTAGATGGGCCTTCCTCTTTAAATATCTAAGATTGATGGATTTAGGAAAATTCAAATGAATTAAGCAAAAAAATTATAAAAAAATCATTAAATAAGTAATGTTTGAACTTATTTTCTAAAGTAAGTACTTTTTGTTTAGAGTTGAGGTTTAGATTATTCGCTGTTACTAACAGCGAACAAATAGGGTTGGTAAAAAAAGTCAAGTTTTTTGTTCGCTGTTACTAACAGCGAAAAAAGACTTTAATGTTTTTTTACCTAGTCTTTGTAGTAAACAGCTAATAAAGGAGACATGGTCAAACAAGGTCAAACCTTTGTATTCTGTTAGTAACAACATACAAAGGTTTGACCCTGTTTGACCAAGTAAAACCTTTGTTCGCTGTTAGTAACAGCTAATAAAGTATTTGGCTTTTTTTTTACCAAACCTCTTTGACCTTTGTTCGCTGTCAAACCATAGCTCTGGGTAGACGTGATCAAGCACCGGGCCGGGCCGGGCCGGGTGGAAAAAACAGCCCATTGATGCGGGCCGAACCAAAATGTGGGCCTAAAAGCTCTTGCCCAAACCTGTAATATGCGGGCTTGCGGGCCTATGTTATATATTATTTATACATAATTAAAAATACAAATTACAAATAATTAAAATAAACAAATACAATTGTTACATATTATACATAATTTAAAACACAAATTACAAATAATTCAAATAAACAAATACAAAATAATCAAATTATGTAACTAATTAGTGATTTGACTATCATCATCTTCACGATCTACGTCTTCTTCCTCCTCTTCAACATTAAAAATGGTAGACCAACCTTGATGCAATATGGAAAAAAAGTGTTAGCATATGAAATAATCAAAATATGTAACTAATTGGAGCAATTTAGCTCCTTTTGAGCCGGGCCGGCCCACGGGCCAAACAACAATCCCAAACCCGTCCCAAAAAATTCGGGCCACTTATTTTCTGCCCAAACCCGCCCATCGAGCCATATTTTGGTACCCAAACCCTCACTTTATCGGGCCGGGCCGCCCATGATCAGGTCTAGCTCTGGGCAAAAAGTACCGGAAATTTGAATTCTGTAGGCTAAAAAAAAATTAATTAAATAAACTAAAAATCAAACTTATTCCAAAAGTAAGCGTGAAATTCCCAAACCTAAGGTTTAGGGCTGTTCGTAGTTAGTAACTGCGAACATGTCAAAACTGACAAAATAGCTGTTCGCACTTACTAACTGCGAACAGCAAAAAAAAAAATAAATAATATTTTTTTTTAAGGTCAAATAGCTGTTCGCAGTTATTAAGTGCGAACAGCTATTTTGTCTGTTTTGACCTGTTCGCAGTTACTAACTGCGAACAGCCCCAAACCTCAGGTTTGGGAATTTCACGCTTACTTTTGGAATAAGTTTGATTCTTAATTTATTTTGTTATTTTTTTTATTTTTTCACTTATGTTTTTCAATTTTTCAAAAGTTCCTACTTTGGGAATTATTTTAAAACATTACTTATTTTATATTTTTTATATTTTTTTTTGCTTAAAACACTTCAAATTTTCGATGGATTTACACGTCATATAGATTAATTATACTAAAGCCCATATCTATACCCACGAATGGTTAATATCTGTTTTTCTTAATCAAAAATATAACACAAATTACAAATTATCGTAAGAGACGGTTTATCTGAGAGATGAATTAGATATATGGACTAAATAGCCCAATTAATAGAAATTAAAGAGAAAATAAAAATGTAAGCTTCTTGTTTTAAGGTCAGCTCTTTGAGAGACGATTTCTCACAAAATAACTGAAAATATAATTTCTATCCGAAAATTATAATTTAATCATCAGTAATTTCTATTTAATTGAAAGGCAAAAGCGAGGACAATCGTAATATGAATAATAATATATTTAAAAGAATAAATTAATATACAATATAAAAATAGATATATTGTAACATATTTTGACGCTTAATTTGATGATAAATTTCATATTTATGCTATGTCAAGTAATATAATTAATATTTATGTAATTTAAAATTTAAAATGTATTCTTAATCATTTAATTAGGAGATCATATTTATAATTTATTTAGTATATATATATATATTATATAATAATTAATCTTAGCTATGACCAAAAGCAAAAACACCAATGAGTCAATGACATTTTTTTTTTCAAAATCTTTGGCGCGGCAATATCGAAATATCATCCATTTTAATAATTACAAATATAATTATAATTATAGTTATGGCAAAAGAATTTTCTGAATACTTTCATTTAGCTCTCAAATTAATATTTTATTTTTCTTGTAATAAATTAATGTTGGTGATTTTAAATACTTCTCTACCCTTTCTCCTAATCCAATTACCATGGCTATTATTTCTTCCTCCCTTCCTTCCATTGATTCTTCTTGGTTATTAGATAGTGGAGCTTCTCATCATGTCACTAATGACCTCACCACTCTTTCTCTTTATGCCCCCCTACAATGGTACTAAAGAACTCATTATCACTGACGGTACTTCTCTTCAAATTACTCATATCGATTCTATGTCTCTTACTCTTTCTAATTTCACTGTTATTTATCTAACATAGCATACGTTCCTAAAATTTCCCACAATATTTTATCATTATCTTGTTTATGTCTTCATAATAATCTTCAAATTTCTTTCTCTTCTACTTATTTTATTATCAAGGACCTCTCCACCAATCATACTCTACTCCAGGGTCAAACTAATCAAGGAGTATAAACATGCTCCTTATTCTCACCAACAGTTTATTCGGCCATCTCTTTCAAATGTCCCACATCTACTTGGCATCATCGTCTTAGCCGTCCATCTACAAAAGTATTTAATTTAATCTCTAATTTCTTAGATGTTTACTCTATAACTTCATCTACTCCTTGTAATTCCTGTCGAATTAACAAAAGTCATAAGTTACCATGCATTTAACGTTTCTACACTTACTTCCCATGCACCCTTAGATCTAATTTATTTTGATGTATGGATTTCTCACGTTCAATCTTTTGATCATCGTAAATATTATATTATTTTTGTTGATCATTTCACTAAATATGCATGGTTATATCCCATTAAACATAAGTCTGATTCTTTAAATACCTTTCTTCGTCTTTAATCACTTGTTGAAAAATATTTTAATAGGCCAATTAAACAATTTTCTTAGTGATAATGGGGGAGAATATATGAAATTACAGCCTCATTTTTCATCTTGTGGTATTAAGGCTGGCAAAAGTTGACCCGACCTGCTAAGCCGAAATAAGTAGGTTTGGGTTGAGATTTTTGACCCAATTAATTAAATGGGTTGACCCGACCTGATCTGTTTATTAAATGGGTTAGGTTTAGGTCAAAATTTTAAACCCGAAAAAAACCTATACAACCCATTTAATTAAATGTGTTAATTTCGAGTTAAATCAATAAATATAAGTTAAACTTAGTTCATTTGATATTTTCTTATTTTTCACAGTAAATACAAAATAAACAACAAAAAAACATAAAGTTAAAATTAAAGCCTAAAAAATTAGATTTAATCAACGTTAAAAACCTTAAAACGAAAACAAAAAAATTATAAACGGATTAAGTGGGTTGAAATTAGGTCAACCTGATCTGTTGCAGGTTGGGTCAAGGTTGTGATTTTCGACCTAATTAACTAAATGGGTTGGGTTTGGGTCAAGGGTTTTCTGACCTGTTTATATATGACTCGAACCCAAACCCGACCCAACCTGATCTGTTTGACAGACCTACGTGGTATTACTCATTTAACTTCTCCTCCACATACACTAGAACATAATGGATATGTCGAACATCGACATCGTCACATTGTTGAAACTGGTCTTTCTTTATTCTCTCATGCTAAATTACCCTTAAAATTTTGGCCTTTAGCTTTCAGTACTGCGATATATCTCATTAATATATTACCTACTCTCACTCTTCAAAATAAGTGTCCTTTTTATTCTCTTTTTCAAATTCATCCTAATTATTACAAACTTTTACTCTTTTGGTTGTTTATCTTATCCATGACTTCGTCCTTATAATACTCACAAATTACAACCTAAATCAGTCCCTTTATTTTTGTTGGTTATTCTCCCTCTCAAAGTACTTATTATTGTCTCGATCCACTTACTGATAAAATATATACATCTTGTTATGTTGGATTTTTTGAACAAGAGTATCCTTATATGTCCTTTACTAATAATTCTTTTAAGTCATATGATATCAATTCTTGGTTTCCTGCTTCCATTCCCATAATTCAACAATCAAATTCTATTCCCACTAAATCTACTCAATGAAATTTGGCTTTTAATACCCCACCAAATTCACTCCAAATTACCCATATCCCCATTATCTTGCAAGGGTTCGAAAAATCCATTCAATTAACTCTACCTAATCCCAATATTAGTCAACATGCAATTTCCTCAAATCCTAACTCCCCAATAATTACTCCTCAAAACTCGATACCCTCTCCATTTAATCTGCCCACTTCCCTTATATCTCAATCAAATTCATACTTTCCATCTGAACATGCCTCGTCTCCCACTGTCGTTCCTAATATCATTTCTACTGCTATATCACCTTCATTGCCCACTCGTACAAGGAAGCCTAATACCAAATATTTTAATTCCAATTTTTTATTACACATAGCTATTCAAACTCCAATTTCTGAACCCACAAATGTTCTTTCTGCCCTTAAACATCCTCAATGGCGTCAAGCTATGACCGATGAGTTTACTGCCCTCACTAAAAATTAAATTTGGTCTCTTGTTCCTTCTTCTAATGCTACTAACGTGATTGGTTTTAAATGGGTATTTCATATCAAATATAAGGCTGATGGTTCCTTAGATCGTCTCAAGGCTCGTCTTGTTGCAAAGGGTTTTAATCAACGTCCAGGTGTTGATTATGTTGAAACTTTTAGCCCAGTTGTTAAACTTGCTACCATGGTTATTAAAATCACGATTCTAATCTACGATTTTACGACTCAAAAATAAACGACCGATTCAAATCGTAGGTAGAATCGTAAGATTCTAGAATCGTAAGTTGGTAGAATCTTACGATTCTAATTAAAATAAAATTTGTAGAGGCAGAATCATAAAACGATTATAATCTTATGATTTAACGATTCAATTCTACAAATTTATTCTTAATTTTTAAAATTTTTATTATTTACGATCTTTTATTAATTTTTCTTACAATTTAATGATCCTTCTTCATAATATTTCAAAAATAAATTTCTGCATCAGTATAAAAATTTAAACTAATTATTAAATATTTTTCTATTTTCTTAAAAATGTAGTGAATGAAACTTTAATTAATAAATATAAACTTTTGAGCTGATTAATTATGACTAGATAGTAAATTTAAGTTTATTGTAGAATCTTACGATTCTACGATTCGATTCTGCAGATCTGAACGATTCCGGGTAGAATCTCGATTTTAACAACTTTGCTTGCTACAATTTGACTCATTTTATCTTTTGCACTTTCTCATGGTTGGTCTCTTCGATAACTTGACATCAATAATGCATTTTTACAAGGTACTCTTTCTGAAGAAGTATACATGTCTCAATCCCCTGGCTACATCGATCCCTTTTTTCCCTCCCATGTTTGCAAACTCAATAAGGCTATTGATGGACTTAAACAAGCAAGTCGTGCCTGGTATGATGAACTTCGTCATCCCACTATTTCTTATCCCTCTTTATTTCACATCTCTTCAAATACTTCTCCAACTTATATTATAGTTTATCTTGATGATATCATTATTACTGGTCCAAACCTTACTCAAATTAACCAATTTATTCAATCTCTGTCTTCTCGTTTTTTACTAAAAGATTTGGGTCCCCTTTCTTATTTTCTTGGTATTGAAGTTATCCCTCACAATCATGGATTATTCTTATCTCAAAGTAAATATATTCATGATATTCTCCAACGTGCCAACATGCTAGATTCTAAACCTGCTTCAACTCCCATGACATCTCATCCCCTTCTACTTTTAAATCATGGGACCCCACTTTCTAATCCTACTACTTATCATGCTATTGTTGATGCTCTACAATATTTGTCCTTGATTCGTTCAGATGTGACATTTCCGGTTAACAAGTTATCACAGTTTTATGCATGCTCCCACAAACTTACACTAGCAAGCTTTGAAACGAGTGTTAAGATATCTTCATCGTACATTACGACTAGGGTTACTTCTACGTAAAGCATCACCACTTCAACTACATGCTTTTTACGGATGCCGATTGGACTAGTGATAAAGATAATTTCCGCAGTACTACGAGATACATTTTTTACTTAGGCTCAAATTCAATTGCTTGGAGCTCCAAACGACTAAAAAACACTAGCGTGTTCTTCAACCGAAAGTCCGAAACTGAATTCCGAGCTGTTGCATCCACTACAATTGAAATGGACCGGTTACAATCTCTTATGATTAAATTGGGTTATGTCTCTACTATAACTCCTACCATATTATAATTTGAGTGCTACTCATTATTCAGCTAATTCAGTCTTCCATTCTCGCATGAAACATTTAGCTATTGATTTTCATTATGTACGTGAGAAAGTTCAACGTGGTACCCTTCGTGTTACTCATATTTCGGAGATGATCAACTTGCGGAAGCTCTTACTAAACCTCTCTTCCCCTGCGCTATTCCAGTCATTATTTTCTAAGATTGGACTTACTTATGGACCGTCCATCTTACGGGGGTGTATTAAGTAAATACATTATTCTTATATTTACTTCAATTGTTTTGAGATTATGTAAATACGTTACCTTTATTTTAGCCTTGTATTTAGTTTTCTTTTTTCATTGTGTAATTAGTTTGACTTTCATTTTTGTATAGTATAGTAATTAGCTTAATTTTAGGAGTTAATTAGGAAGTCTTGAATATATCGTGGTTATACATAATTGTTGATTATCAATGAAAAAATATCAATTCTTTATATTCTTTATAGTTTGTTCCCACTTTATGATTGCAAAATGGTAATAGGATCTCAATAAATTAAATATAAGTATTACTTTGTGAAATAATTAGTTAGTAACATAGTTCAGGTCATTTAAAGTCGAGTTGATTTGAGTTAGGCTATGCTTAAGTCAATCTGATCGATTTAGATTGAGGCGGTTCAAACCTCAAGTCAAATTTGGGATCATTTTTTGGATCTGATTTAGATTTTAAATTAGGTCGATTGGGTTGCTTCAAGTTGCTAGAAAACAATTTTAAAGTTTAAATTAAACTTAATTCAAACCTGATTATTAAAAAAAAAAAAACAAAAAAAACTCATTTACCACCTCTACCAAATATAAAGCATAAATAACTTTAATTACTAATTAGTGATAACATATTCTCAATTTGATTTGAAGCAAGTATATTCTACATATTTTCAAACAATCCTTAAAACGTATCCTCTTAACCACGCTTTGTTTATAATCCAAATAAATCTTTGTTTATATTTCTATATACTATATGTGATTTTCCTTTTCGCATTCAAATACGTACGGCTTCAACTCTGTTGACCAAAATAAATAATGTGTTTTTAATTTAGGTAGAAAAGTTGACTAATATTATTTTTTTAATGGCAAGAGAAAAAGTGATCATCATTGCTAAATACTTACTAGAAGTCAAACATTATATCTCATCTAACAAAAAAAATTCCTGATAGCATGATGTTTAAAATTAATTCAATTAATTAAAATTTAATTTAACTAAATTTAACTCAAAATAACTCATAAATTAAAATTTAAATTAAATTTTCAATATATATATATATATATATATATATATATATATATATATATATATATATATATATATATATATATATGTGTGTGTGTGTGTGTGTGTGTGTTTGTAAATATATATATATATATATATATACTCAAAAATATAAATTAATTTGAAACGAGATATTATACAGCTCACGTAGACGGTATTGTAGAAACTAAAATTTTAGCTGCGGTAATTTTTAAATTTACGATTTGTTAGGGTATTTATTTGGGAAACTACAAATTTTGAAGAGATTTCGTGCATGATTTGCTAATTAAAATCCATCATTTTACTAATAGTGGATAAAAACTTATTCTATTGTGCGTTTATATTGGATCCAGAAACAATTGCTAATTTACATGTGAACTCGATCAGGACATAAATAGTATAAGAATTTATGTATAATAATAAGATAGACATAATCATAGTCATTGTCATAGCCATCAACCCAATATTTCATACAAGTTAGAGTTCGAGAAAAAAAACAGCGGACAAATTAGACCATACCCACACCCCTTCAAAAAGAGGGAAAAAATAAATGCATTTGCACTCAAATAATCATCTAAATTAAAGAAGTCCTGCAAATAGAAAGGTAAATGATATAAATCTCACTTGAAAAAGCACCTGCAAGGAAGCAAATAAGAAACCATATTAAATTTGTAACTGAGCATAATAATAATAATAATAATAATAATAATAATAAGATAGACATTAGATATAAATAATAAATTAACAATTAATATATCGACTATCAAATTTATTAAATTTTGGCAATACTTTACCGTAGAAATTTTTAACCTCGTGTTTAAGAGTCAAATATCAACAATGAGATCCTTCAAGATGGTAGGACAAATCGATTTTGAATAAAGTTATTTTCAATTGGATCAACTTTTCTTATTGGTTTATTAATTAGTTGGTTGCTTATGTTTTGACCGAGATTGAGATGATCTAATTAATAATTACGGAAAAAAATTATTTCTTCTAATAAAATAGACCAATAATGTACAATTTTATAGGCTTCATCAAAAAATATTAATCCTAAACCCATTAATTAAGTAAAAATATAGTAAGTCTTGACACAAAAAAAATTCAAAAAGTAAATCAAAATGAATTGGATTTTATAATTTTTAATTTCACCAAAATTTGTCAAATATCAGGTGGAAAAAGAATTATTGAAAATTATTATTTTACTTTTTGCTCTTGCAACAAGTCCAACTTTGACCAACAAAATTTCGTCCAGGAATTTCGATTATTCTAATTAACTTTTTTAAACAGAAAAATCCAATCTGACATAATCACGTCATAAAATAATAGTAGATGGCATTTTTTGGCTAGCTCATCATTATATGAAGTATAATTTATTACAACTATTTATTTTATATGGAATATTTAATTTTCAATGAGACGTTAAGAATAATGGAGCAAAGTATGAATAACTTACTAATTATTACATTTTTCACATCTATATATATATTTATCAACACTGATTTTATACTCCCTTATTTCACAAAAAGTGATTTTTTTTTATGATTTTTTTTAAAAGAAATTAATTGATGGATAAAAATTAAAATTGGTAAATCTTATGGGATTCATACATATTAAAAAATACTACAACATTTGTAGCGCAATTGACTAAAATAAATAAAATACTTACTCTAAATGTAGAAAATATAATACTTTTCAACCTAGTATATAATAGTCCAACTCAATCCGTCTACGTAAAGTTTAGAAACTAGTAAGAGTACACTTCTTATAAATTTGCTTGAAACAAAAATAAAATACTTGCTTTGAAATATATGGAGTATAAATTTTGTTCATCCTAATATATAATTAACAAATTTAGTATAATTTTTTTTCATCCTAAAATATATTTAACAAATTTTAAGGTATTCTTATTAAGAATAGGTCTTTTATATTTCTTCTCACTAGGAGCTCCTAAGTAAAGTCTAGGTCAAGCACTATGGATATGGCCTACGCAGCATGGCAATATGCATGCGTGAGTGATAAGGGGGGTGGAATATTTAAGAGAAACCATAGCTAATGGGGGTTAGGAAATGATTCAAGTATAGAATTTAACATGTACTTTTTTTTTAAGATTGAATTTAATATGTACTTTTATTACTCTTTATTTATCAGAAAATTTGGAGTACTATAGCATTTAATTCAAGAGCTGAAACTAATAATATTATCAACTAATAATATTTAAGTTTTAAATTAATTTATTTACATATAAATAATAATATACGTGTTGATTAAGTTTGTATGAGTTTTCTTATGTATATGACAACACTTATTCGATGTCAAGTATATACTTTTTTTCAAAACATTTAAAACAATTTGAATTTGATTTGATATTCTTAACCCATATTTGATTTAATTTTTTTTTTTGACAATTATATTCCCTGTGCTTAACTTTAATTTGTGATACAAATCAACTTTTAATTAAATATTTAATATTAGTAAGTTAATTGAATTTAAAATACAACAAGAAGTGTATTTAGAACAAGAATTTAAGATCTAAACTTCTTCGACATCTAATAAAACTACGTAACTGAATGTACGAATTTTAGTTTTACTAAAACCTTAAAAAAAATATGTGACGACTGAGGAGAATCGTAAATAAAATAAACAATGTGGTTTGTTTGTGGAATAGGATCCATATGTAACAAACTACAAAAAACAGTGAATCGTCTTTATTATCTTATAAGTTTAATACCTTATTCAAAGCTAAGGTGTTTGAAAATATATTGTCTTTTAAAAGAAAGATTCCAAATAAATAAATGTATCTTAAAAGACAATTGTCCTAAAATGAATGTGAACATGTTACTAGCAGCTTTGCGCCAACTACGATCCATCATCATCTTAATGGAAACTAAAATTGACTTGTAACAATTCTATCGTTAATTACTGATCAGTTTTACTTTTGTGAGTGTTTTTTAAGAGGAAGTATTATTGTATGGGAATTGGGGTGTTCCCATGCGCAAATTCTATCATATCAGAAATTTTGATTGCTTACGGTTTGCATAACAAATACTTCATGTTCTGAAATACTTATTACATTGCGATAATTCTTACTATTTATCATTCAAGCTTATTTTATAGATAGTAATTAATGTGTAAGAAAATATATAGTCAAGTGAAATCTTTTTTTAATCATCTAATCGCATATATTTATAATATTAACTTTTATAGTTTTTAGACGTATATAGTTCAATATATAAATGATCAAAATAACACGTAAAAAGTGAAATATAGCAAGTGTAATGATTATAAAAAGAAAAATTCAAAAGTTAAGGGGCACGTGACCGACCGTGATACCCCTTAACTTCATCTATAATGTGTTTTGGTAACAATTTTTTCATTTGCTTTTTGGCTGATTTTTTTACTTTTAGCTTTATGGCTTGTCAAAAATTAAAAAATATATATTATTTGGTTAATGACTTTAAAGTCAAAATAAAAAAAGTCATAAGTAATTTTTTTATTTGTTTTTGGCTTTTTATCCCCTATTTTGGTTTTTAACCGAATAAACAACTAACGGCCAAGCTAAATTTTGACAAACACTTCTATAGCAATTTGGCTCAAACAACTGACTTATCAATTAATACTTTCAGTTGGTTATACTAATCAACAGTTTTAGGAAACAAGTCAATTTAATAGCTATTTGTTAAATAGAACTTTAGTCTTTAATTGGACTAATTATATAGACTCATCTCATAGTAAGATGGTCTAGTACAATATTATGACTTATTTAAAATAGCTTATTACTATATTTCAAATTCAAAAACGCGAATAGATAATTCAAAATGATATGAATGTGTATAGAAAAATGGATAGCGTCTTAAACTCTTAAACCAGCTGCTTATAATAGTCAACGCATGTACAAAAGCTGATACTCTTTCCTTTTGGGGAAAATCAAAAAATGACTAACATATGAAAAATATATATATTTTATGAGAAAGTAAGTATAAAATTTTGTGCTCCAATAAATAGATAAATTAAATGTATGTAAAAATAAAATTTAAAAACTTATAAATTATAGTGAAAAAATAAAAATTATAGCAAATTTAATAAGACACCATGAAAAAATATAATTGTTTTGGAGGGAGGGACTCTGAGGGTATTATAGGGTGGAAGTGAGGACAGCAATGCGTATGCACGTTTTCATGGCGCTGATTCATTGGATTAATCCAATTATTATTCATAGCTGCCGGTTTTATTCGAGCGTTGACTCAACTATACTACTGCGACAAAAGAGGGGTCTATTTGGATCATTGAATCGATTTCAGTTTAGGTGTTTTTATTCAGTTTAAAATCGAATTTTATGTCTATATTGATTGTTATATAGTTATAATTCTATTTTTAACTCGAATCAAATCAAATTCAGTTTTAAAATCAGATATATATCAAATGATTAGATCTATTTTAACACCTTTAGCCGATAGTGTTTAGCACTTTGAATTTTGCATACTTTTCTTTATATTACACCGTCTTTTATAGTTTACCTTTTTTATTATTTTATTTAAGATTTTTTAATTTAATGAGGCAAATTCTAATAAATGGAGAAATTGTAAACTTTTTAAAACTTTGTTATTTTTTTTTTGATATGCTAATTTGTAACTTAGTTTATCATCCTTTATTATCTTAGTGCGTGGAGACGAAAGTATTCGCTATGTACTAATATAAATTTTGAACTATTAACATTCTAGCTAGCCATCCTATGATAAAAATTATATTTAAATAATTTATGATTAGTGATGCCCTTAGAAACTTAAAATCAAGGTATTAATAAAAAAAATCGAAGGGAAGTAAGAGTCCAAAAAACTAAAATAATTATTTCATATCTTTTTAAGATGATAAATGAAATAAGATTTTATTATGTTCATCTCTAGTCTTCGTATATACCTTTTAATTAGTTTATATCATGCACCCTTGAAAAAATAAAAACAACTAAATTAATTGATCATATCAAATAATGTAAAATCAATCGCATTTGTCGAAATTAGTTTGACCATAAATTTCCTCAAATTATTTCAAGTGTAAACCATTTATGCCAACTCAGCCTAAATTGGAATTTACTAGTAATTTTTATTACATGATATATATTGTTGCAATATTGATTAGGCCGTGCAATGTTGTTTGAGATATTTTATGGGTTTTAGTCACATTGAAAAAATATACATTGTTTATAGAGGGTTGATTTGGATCTCTAATAATATTAACATGTTAGGCAAAAGTAAAGTTATAATTTTACAAGTGATATTCTACACATTACAAGACAACATGTGTTAGATATTTAATCTCTTTTTAGCTTTGTACACAAGACAAATGTCTACTTTACCTATGATCAGAAACAATCATGCCCAAAGTCAAACAACTTAAAATCACACATATATATAAAAATAATATGTTTATTAATACTAAGCAATCACACAACATCTATTTTTATTGGTGATAAAATTATTAAAAATTCCTAAATGACAACATTGTTATCAAATACTCCCTCCTATTCAGCTTAATTGTCCCATTTGTTTTTTCACACTTGCCGAGGCAACATTTTAACTCTTAATATCTCAAATTATGCTTAATTAAAAATTATAAAAAGTTGATATTAATAATCCTTGTATTGAGACGAATCAAACAAGATCCCATATGACTATGTTTTAACTTATAGATTAAGAGTAAAATACAAATTAAGAGTGATAAGTGAATAGTGCCAAAAAAAAATGGGACAATTCAGCTGAATAGGAGGTAGTATTAAATATTTGGGTCGACATAAAAACACGCAGGTTCGAAGAAATTTCAAAGTTAATTAAAGCAGTATGATAGTCTTATAGTCCAAGATTTATACGTCAACTTCTTCATCCCTCTATTCACTCAACTTGCACTTGCATTCATATACTCTATCTCATCACATATTCTTATTATATGGTCAAAATTCAAATTGAAAATAAAATATATCATTATTCATACATTAATCCTGGTCTTTCTATATATATATATATGCACATAAAACAGCTTATAATGACAGCTTATAGCACTAGAAATATACATTTCTAAGAAGATCAATTAGCTGGTCATTAGCCAACTATATACTAAGGATTTGCAAGAGATAATTAGCTGCAAACTTCTATAAACTCATATCAGCTTATCTTAAAGCTAAAAATCTCTTTGTTTTGAGCTGATAATCAAGCAATTAATATGGGTACACAAGCTCCTTCTCATTATAAATCTGTATGTTTCCTCCCTCTCATTCTTTAGTAGATTTAAATTGTAATTTTCTTTATCTTAATTCATTTTAATTTTAGTCTCTATTTTTTTAAATTTGCTATATTATATTCGTTAAAACTGTAGTTTTAATTTGTGTAATATGTTTAATTTACTCCTTGTGTTACTACTCCATTATTCATGTTATTTTGATGTCAATAGCAACATTTTATTTCATAGCAAAGAAAAATAATATATGGATATGTATATGATTCGTGTTTATATTAATTAATTTAGATGGGAAATTTCTGAAAAATAGTATCCTGATTAATGAAATACTTTTTAAGATGAATATCTTTTGTTGGAATTTCAAGAGTATCCTAAGCAATAATAATACAATTATAGATTTATATCCCTTCGATACGCTATTAACTTCAATAATCTATATAGTATAAAGAACCATGTGATATGCTCTAGCAAATGACAGTATATATATGTTAATGGCAATTGGCATCAATAAGGCCAAAATGAGGGGAAAGTTCAAGTATGAGGGTGTGAATTGACAACAAAATCGAAGCGGTTTTTCGAACATGGCACCAAGGCATGATTAAGTTATAAAATTGATAACTATTTCAATTTTGTTTGAGAATATTCTCCAATATATTATTCTTTCTGTCTCTTTCAATTTGAATTTCTTTTTATTTTAGGTTGTTTCACTCATTTTGCACCATTTGCTTTTATGATAATGACCTCACTTTATTTCTTTAAATCTCATCCACAGACTTATTTTCTTTTTTCATCATAACCACTTATTCCTATCATCCACTTGTTTTTTTGTCTTATTCACCAAACAAATTTCACTATCTATTAAATTTCATCCAAAACAAAATGGATGCTTTCTCATAGGGACAGAGGGAGTATTATATTTAACTATTTTTTAAGATATCTTCTATTAAATTTAAAATCATTATTGAATTTATTGTCTAAACCTATAAAACTACATAACTAAGAAAATTCAAAGTTGAAATTACATGTAAATTATTACCTACTAATCTATTTTCCTATATTTCTAATATATACCTATTTTTAAAATATCATACTTTATTTCATTAATAATTGGCAATAACTTAAGTTGACTATATCGACTATAATTGCGTGAATCAAGTCATTAAGTTAAGTATACGTACTAGTATAGAATTAGTTAAAATTTTGTGGTGACATTTTAAAATTACAGATACATATTATTATTTGGGTACGTTTTTATATAAATTTTATTATTTTTTCATTATTTTTACTTAATATATTTTGGGATGTGAAAAAATATGTAATTAAACTTTACAGTTGAAAATTAGAATTTGAATGTACATATAATTAAGTATGAAAGGTTAAAAGGCAATTTAGATTTTAGTCTGAAAAAAAAACTACTAAGAGGATAGGACCAATATAAACTCTTTACGTCTAAGGGAATTGGTCAATGACAAAGACATAGTGTGTTTCTTCATAAAAGCTCTTATTTGTGATTTGTGTTTTATGAATTTGCTATTAAGAATAAAATAATTTATAAGGATAATAAATAAAGTATTGCATTTATAATACAGAAAAAATTGTTAAACTTTTTTATTCAATAATCATTATTATAATTTATTATGGAATATTAAAATTAAAATTTTAACATTAATATTGTTGTAGGTTCAATCTCTTTATTAAGTTAAGATTATCATTTCAAACAATAACACATCTTCGTTGAAATCTATTGAAACTGATTACCCTTAACTTATTTTTTATATTAAAATTTGTATTTATCTTCACCTAACTTTTTATTATTTAAATATATTGTATTGGACAACTCATAAAATTTTCAAAATTGCAAGTGTTAAGATTAGATAATTCATTTATAAGTTGTACACCTTCTCAATAAAATCCTCTATAACAAACTTCAAATCCGTTGGGAAAAGTTGGACAAAAGGCATGGCTAATTATTTTAAATTTTCCTTGCTAACCTCACTATTAGATGACCAATGCAACTATCTCACACGATCACACATTTGACTATACATGTACTTTTGTCTTTTTAATTTTATTTCTCTTTTTTTTACAAAAATATTTATAGAGTTGATATTGTCTTAGTGGCGGAAAGTATCGTATTTCCGAGTAAAACATATTCATCTTGTGAGATATTCCCTCCTATTCAACAAATTAGTTTTATTTTTTTTTATATATTTGTTGAAATAATATTTTAACTTCTAATATCTCTAATAATTATGTTTAATTAAAAATTAGAAAAATTTAATATTAATAATCCTTGTATTGAGACCAATCAAAAAAGATTCCTCTTGACTATGCTTTAACTCATAGATTAAGAATAAAATACATATTAAGAGTGATATGTGAATAAAAACCCAAAAGTAAATAAGACTAATAGGAAGAATATGAGGGAGTATCATGTAAGAGTTTAAAAAATCGATTTGGGCATCCAAAAGAAAGAGGAGAAAATATAACTCACTAACAAATTCAAAAGAAATTTATTATTCAAATCATTTGATAGTAGTTAGAGTGACTTACTTGAGTTTATAAAGTGATATTACTCTCGTTTCAGATATGGAACAACTCACATGTGAGTTATAACAATAGATATTTCAGCGAACATTTTTATATTTTAAATTCAATGAAGAAAATTCAAAGAAAAAACATATTATTTTTTATAAGCTCAATTATATTTAAAAATTACAAATAGAGAGAATAATCAACGTAGGAAAATGTTCGTGCTAGGATGTAACGTTTAGCTAATAGGGTGAGAAAAGTGTAGTGTGGACATTATAGTTCTATATAAAAGTGACGATATAAGAATAACAGCACTCCATTTAGAGGACTAATTTTGAGAAAGTGTCAATAATTTCCAACATTTGGTGAGATTGTCAAATAATTTCTTCAAAGTGCAAAAATGGGTTATTCGGATTCCAATACTTTCTACGCTCGTAGTAATGTAATTCTTTTTTCTCTTTTTATTCATTATGTGCATTCATTGAATTCTTTTTTGTTTTGCTTCTTTTAGTTGGGATGTCTATTTTTCCATTTTATACATCGGTTTTTTCATTTTATTTCTCTTTTATTATTCCTCTTTTGATTTAATTTTTTGTTTGTAAATTTATTAAAATATGGCTCTTTCATTTGATTTGATAGAAAATATGTTTCTTTTAATTGTTTAGTTGTTATATGCATGGTTTGATAATAGATTGTTGTTTACATTATAGTTTTTGTGTCATAGCAAACAAATTTTTTTTTTATCATTTACTTTTTATGTTAATTAGAAAAAAGTTTTCATGAAATTCTATTTTTACACGAAAAATATCTTCCAATTAAACAGCCCAAAACATTAAATGTTTATTCGCGATGGTTACATTACAATTTAATTCATGATTAATTAACTAAAGGGGTGTTTGGTAATTGACTGTTGGTTGTTGGTTGTTAGCTTTTTTAGTTGGTCTATTTGACTAGCTGGAAATATTAGTTATTTTTGTTGGCTTTTTTAAGCTAGCTAATAAGACAAAAATTAACCACAAAAACTAGCTTAAAAGTCATTTACGAAACACCTTTTTAACTGTTTAACCAACCAATAAGCCAAAAGCTAAAAGCAAATCAGAAAACTAAGTAAAAAGTCATGAACCAAACACCCCTAAATTATTTTAAACTAATTTTTATGGAACTTAACTTATTTAATTTAGGTAACTTATTTCAACCTTTATTGTAATTACACAAACGTAATTAGAGGTTATAAATTGAATCATAATTTTTTTTAATTATTCACTTTCAGTTTTATTAATAGTAACATCACAAAGTAAAACTTGTATGGCTTGAGCTTAAATCGGATCTAATAACATTTTAAATCAATGATCATATGCTCTATCATGTGACTTAGTTGTCATTAATTTGATTTTTTCTGTTTATATTTTTTATATTTTTTTAAAAATTTTGAATTTTTGAATTTTTTTTGTTTGCACTCCATGTGTTGACTATAACGTAGCAATGTAGTGTTACACCGCTTGTGGCCCTGTAATGGTGCTATCATTCTTTATTTTTGTTTTGCTTTGTCCAATAATTTTAACCTTATAAAAATTAATTAACCATTAAATGGCCCCGTGAATCCACCGTTACCACCAAAAGCAAAGATCATATCTTCATCTAATTTATGAGTATTAAGTCTCAACTATTTGCTATTTTAATTTATTTTATTAATTTTTATTCTGAACAATAATTTAGTATTTTTTTAGTTTTATCCATACATTATAATTCTTTTAATTTCACTCTTATATTTATTACAAAATATTCACTTTTTCCCTTATAAAATATTTTTTCTCTCTAATACTAATTTAAAACGATGAACACAAATTTTAGTATAGTAGTATGAGACACATGCCTTATACTTGAGTTAAATAGCCTAATAATAAAAACTTTTAATTTATGGACTTCTTATTTTATACAAGACGGGGTGAACGATGAAGCAGTAACTCATAACAGCATGTTTCATGATAATCAAAATAAAAACAAATTTTTCTAAATTTAGAAATCATTTTTATTTGTTTAAAAAATAAGTTTTTACTATTAGTGCCATGTGTTAAAAAAAAAACAAAATTAGAATTACGACTAATTATTTCTTTAAATCTTGTATGATATTTTAAGTTAAATAAGAGTATTTTTCGGAAATTAGTTAGAATTCTCTGTTATATATATAATAGTGAGAAGTCTCTCTTATATATCTCAGTCTTAGATTAAAAAAAAAAAAATATTACAATTTGTTTTCTCTATCAATCATAAATCATAATAACATTGATTTGCAATGACACAGCCTGATATTGAAGCGAGGTTACAAAAACAAAAAGAAATAGATAATTGGCTACCCATAACATCATCAAGAAATGCAAAATGGTGGTACTCTGCTTTCCACAATGTTACTGCTATGGTTGGTGCTGGAGTCCTTAGTCTCCCATATGCCATGTCTAATCTTGGATGGTATGTTTTCACAATTTTGGAACTTTATTTCTTCGTCGTATTATGATTTTCAAAACGTTGCAATCTTAATAGGACACACATGAGTGTTATTTATATGCCTCTATTCTTACACTCCAATTTGAGGAGCGTAAAAATAAGGTTGCATCGCTTAATTTGCATTGTAAAGGTTTTTTAAAAAAGAAAAAATTGATATTTTTCATGTCGTAAAGGAGTAAAAAAGTCTGTATTTTTAGCCTTATCAAGGGATATCTAATGGTTTTGACGGGTATTTAGGCATTATGATAACCGCATCACTCCCGTTATTTTATCACCGTTCTGTTACAGCGATCGCACTCGTTACCCACTTGGTGTGCCTCGTAAAGATTGGTTTAGTGATTGGTCTAGTTTGCGGTCTCAAATTGTTATATGATTTTTTTGTCTCCAATTTGTGATTTGGTCTAGATTTTTAAAATTTTCAACCAAATCGAATTCTGATTCACGATATTAAAATTTTTAAAATGTCTCATTGTATACAAAAGATAAAAACACAAAATAAATTGAACTGTTAATGGAATGTGATTGTTTTATTAATTGAGATGATTTTTAAAGTTGTTTGATTGTTGATCAAACCAAATGGTTTAGATACGTTTTGACACGTTTTGCTAACTTTTTCAAATTATAATTTGAAGTTTAGTACGATTTAAATGTTAAATTGAACAGTGTTTAGATGTACACATATTTGTGTCAAGGTTAATTGGTCAATTTTTTAACACTTTGCAATAAAAACATCAACAAAAACCCTATTAAGCAAAATTTATTTCGATTTATTGACACTTTTTAGTGTTGTAACAGGGGACCAGGAGTGGTAATCCTAGTACTATCATGGATCATAACATTGTACACACTATGGCAGATGGTAGAGATGCATGAGATGGTACCGGGGAAGCGATTCGACCGGTACCATGAGCTAGGACAATATGCCTTTGGTGAGAAGCTAGGTTTGTGGATTGTGGTGCCCCAACAGCTTATTGTAGAAGTTGGTGTCAACATTGTTTATATGGTCACCGGAGGAAAGTCACTTCAAAAAGTGCATGATGTTATATGCCAACATAAAAGTCATTGTGCTAAAATGAAACTTACATATTTCATCATGATCTTCTCCTCTGTCCACTTTGTTCTCTCCCACCTTCCTAACTTCAACTCTATTGCTGGTGTGTCCTTGGCTGCTGCTGTCATGTCTCTCAGGTACACACTTCTAAACATCAATATGATTGAATATATAACATATCTTTGGTTTTCAACCATCAGCTTAAACTTTTAGTTCAATTGAGTATGAACATAATTTGGTGTTATATCCACTCTTCTGGCCCAAAGGGCTCTAAAAGGCATGATAAAGTATATAATATATCTTTGGGCTTCAACCATCAACTTATATTTTTAGTTGAGTTGGGTATGAAGAGAGTTTGGTGCTGCATCGACACTTCTAGCCCAAAGGACTCTAAAAAGCGTGATAAAGTATATAATATATCTTGGGACCTTAACCATCAGCGTAAGCTTTTGGTTGAGTTGGTTTTTTCACAAAATAAGTGTTGATAAATCAATTAATACATTTTAATAAAATATATAACATTTTGTGGGGCTACAATTGTAATCTTAAATTTTTGGTTGAGTTAGTCACTTTATGGCATTAGAATCCAATATTCACAAGCTACAATCTCATCCAACTTTAGTGCCTATATAAATATTACAACCACACTTCAGTCCAAAGGGCTATTGCGTGAAGAGTAGTAATAAAGTATATACAACATATGTGTTGCTATGACCATAAGTTATAATATTGGTTGAAAACGTGAGTTGGTCACTTGACAATTCATTGTCCTAACGTCACTAAAGTAACTTCTGCCAAAGCAAAAGTTTTATGTCAAAAGTACGTTCTAAAGATAAAAAGATTAATATTAATTGACTCTTGATAATTTGATAAATCATTTTACAGTAACCAGTAACTGAAAAATAATGAATCTATGGCTCTATCGAGAATGAGAACTCTAAATTGAAAACCATGTATAGCAAAAAGTGATTAGTAAACAATGTTTGTTGTTAATAAAATTGCAGTTACTCCACAATAGCATGGGCAGCCTCATTAGGCAAAGGTGTAAAACCTGAAGTGTCCTACGCGAGTAGGCACCATAGTGACGTAGGGAAGATGTTTGGCTTCTTCAACGCCCTCGGAGATGTCGCTTTCGCATACGCAGGCCACAATGTGGTGCTCGAAATCCAAGCAACCATCCCATCGTCACCGGAAAAGCCCTCCAAGGGCCCTATGTGGAAGGGTGTGATCGTCGCCTACATTGTCGTCGCCTTGTGTTATTTCCCAGTTGCCTTAATTGGTTACTATATTTTTGGAAACTCTGTTGAGGACAATATCCTTATATCCCTTCAGAAACCTGGTTGGCTTATTATTGCTGCTAACCTTTTTGTTGTTGTCCATGTTATTGGAAGTTATCAGGTATGTTTTATGTTTATCAACAAAAAATGTTACATTTGCATACATTTTTATATAGCTCTGATTATTTATTGAAAGTGAGTTTTTTTTCCTTTTATAGATTTATGCTATGCCGGTATTTGATATGTTGGAGACTGTACTTGTGAAGAAGTTGAAATTCAAGCCTACTTGGTATCTTAGATTCATTACTCGCAACGTTTATGTTGGTAAGTATATATATCGCTAAACATGTATCTTATTTCGATCATTAAAATATGTATTAATATATGAACAAATTACCTAAAATAATTTAACATTTTCATGATTTTCCTACAATAATCTCACCTACTGATTAATCATGAATAATCTCAATTTCATATGGCATTTGCCAAAAGCAAACTTAGGTAATCGGATATTTTATTTTAATAAAAATAAATAAATTAAAATAAATGTCAAAAAAAATGTTAAAATTCTTTTAGAATTTTTTATGTTAATTTTTAAACTTTTCTCTAATTTTATATTAATTTTCAGTTTATTTTTTTGGTAAATTACCTACTATAGCAAGTTATCCGGATACTTAAGTTTAATCTAGGCAAATACCCCATAAAATTGGGATTATTTATAGTTAATCAATAGTTGGAATTATCACAAGAAATACATAAAAAAGTTTAGATTGTTCTAAGTAATTTTTCCTTAATATATATTTACTAATTACACTAAAACGGATTTGTACCCGTGCTTTAGAGGGGTTTTTGTTATAAATTCTTGTTTAATTTGTCGCAATTCTAATCACCGTATTATTTCTTATTCATGATTTCAAACTAATGGACTTCTTTTGCGATGTCCACAGCATTTACAATGTTTATTGCCATTACATTCCCCTTCTTTGGTGGACTTCTTGGATTCTTCGGAGGATTCGCATTTGCTCCTACAACTTATTTCGTAAGTACAAACTTATACTTTCGAGCATATATTTTCCGTTTGATTATGCACACTTGTCAATACACTGAATCAATCTTTAATGTCTCTAGTTGTTGTATTATTAGACAATCTCATTATCTTAAGAAAGTTCTAATCTTTGTTTCTTATGTTCCATTTCCAGCTACCCTGCATCATGTGGCTTGCTATCTATAAACCCAGAAAATTTAGCCTCTCATGGTGGACGAATTGGGTATGCCACTCTTTTATTACATAAAATTTTTTCGTTCCAATCAATTCAGTCTTATCGAGCCTAACAAGGTCTCACCGACCGCAACCTCCTTTGATAAGGGTATGGTATGCTGTCTTCTGACTTCTATCCTTCTCCAAATCTTAATCATAACTTCTATGAGCGGCATATATTGAGTTTGCTAATGAATTCAATCTTATTATCATATGTGTCTAATACATGTTCATTTCTTATGCAAACTTCAGACTTGTATTGTACTTGGAATTCTATTGATGGTGTTAGCGCCAATAGGAGGACTAAGAACGATCATTATAAACGCAAAAGATTACCATTTCTACTCTTGATTTTGGAACGCTTTCAGAGATTCTAAAACATGCAAATGCATTGGAACAAAGGGGAATAATGAATCCGGCTTCACTGCTGATCAAGTCTGAGTTATTGAACTATGTATGAAAAAATACAAGGAAATGTATGAATCTCACAGTTTCTGAATTTAGTTTTTGTCCTGTTTCTTAGTCAAAAATGTGTGTGCATAGAGATTTTTTGTTCTTCTTTCTGTTCAATAACGGAATAATACTGTAAGAAGGGTGTAATTTTTTTCACCAATTTATGACAGTCATCATACGGTTTCGAATAGCTAGATTTTATACTCAGTAACATGATGAATTGATGATCATACACAATAACGGATAGCTAGCTTCTATGTACTTTTTGTGCGCCTCATTTACTTTTGCTATCATGGCTCAATTACAGTTGCAATGTGTGTTGTAAGTTGCATGTTTCTTTTTAGGCGTATTGTGTCACTCATCCTTCTTTTTGCAGGAACCTATCTTTGGGGATAAACTAAGTACGCGCATTTCTCCTTCACAAATTTTTGTGAGAAACGGTCTCTTTGAGAGACCATCTCTAATTGGATCGGTCCATTATATATTTTTTAAAATATTGTAAGTAGACATTAAAAATAATGTAAGTGGACATTTAAGATATTATAAGTAGTCATTAAGGATACGGTAAATAAGTATTAAGGATAATATATATAGGCATTAAGAATACGGTAAATAGACATTAATCTTTAATAGGCTGGGCTTGAGATATGTCTTTCAAAGAGACAGTCTCTTAAGAGAATAGCTGTTTCTCCTTATCCTCTCCTTGGAGAGAGCATGAGTATAATTTGTCCACATAGTTTCGAACTTGTTGCCACTGAAAATTCCTGATTTTCATGATACTTTCTTGAATCGATTATATATATTTAGCGTTCATGAAATCGATCATTGAGATATACAAAGCAAAACGAGAAATTTACAATTTGGAATTTTGGATTGTTTCCTCCTTTGATGATATGAGCTTCAATAGATAATCTTTAATGGTGTTCATGAAGATTTGGAGAAGGATTGTCACAGTTTGTATGCAAACACAAACGATATCGTAATTTGATTTCAATCAAAAAAAATTTATGCTGTACAAGTTGCATGTATTTACAAATACAAAACCGAAAGGCGAGGAAGAAAAAAAGAAAACAACTCGCAAACAACGTACAGACTCCCCCTCCCTCTCCTGAGTCTTCCCTGTAACGCTCAAGCAAAAAGAAAAAATGGGAAACAATAAGGGGTAAATCTAGTAAGTATTCCAAAAAGATTGGAAGAAAATTAAGAAAAGTTGTTTCTTTTTTCATTAGCTATGTACTCGAGAAAAAACAAGGAACCTTCGGCTTTTGCTTAGTCGCCAAAAATCAGATGTAATGCCATCTAAATCGCGTCCATGTCCTGGTAGAACTGTGTTTAACCGAGAATATCTTATGTCTCTTCTGGTTTTTAGTAATGAATGAATCACGATGCAGCTTCCGTTAATCTATTCGTACAAAGGTTGATCTTGCTGTCCTATCAATACTTCAATAGTACTTGCCAGGTCGAGTAGGCTCAAACCCTCGAGAATATGGGTTGGCAGAAGATCTCCACATCTCTCGCCATTGTCGTCCACTACTACTTCTTTCTGCAGCGTTAAATGAAGTTTCTGCGTGCGTTCTTGAAGCACTAGTACTAGTTTTTCTTTGGCCAGTCCTAGTCTCTTCTTCAATATCATATTGAGAGCGCTGCAAATAAATAACAAAAATTTTAAATTGGCAACAACATGCAGTGTGAAAGTATACGATCAATTTTGGAGTGCGATGTATCACTCTCATCCCCTCGCTTAGAGCTTCAGAATCTATCCCGTGTGTGATAAGTAGTAAATCACTTGCTGGGACATTCAACAAAAATCAATCACCATTTTTTAGCTCGGGTTCATAGCTGACCACTGCCATTGTTGTTTTTCAGTTCAGCTTCACAAGGGACTTGGGAGTTGGGATCATAAAATAGCAGTATGAATCAATTTACATTTGTAGAGGTCCCCTTCTCCCCTAATTGTTTTCTTGTTCTGTTTTGGGGAAATGGAGAGGTGAGGGCGCACGGGTGCTTAGTGCAAGAAAAGGCCGCATCACAGTATAAAGATTTTCAAAAAAACTAACTGATATATCCGGCATTTAAAAAATTAAAATAAAAAAACTGTTTTGGCCCATGTCAAGGGATAACTTATGGTTTCGGCCAATATTTGGCATTACGATAACCAAATCACTCCATTCTCATCATTTTTGCAATACGAGTATGAGAGTGGGTGAGCAGATGTTAAACCAAGTAATAATGAGAATTTTTATAAATAAAAGAATTCACCAGCTAAGCCCTCTGATTCAATGAGCCTATATCTATCCTAGTTTCTGGCTTAGGATGAAAGCTTATGTAGCTCGCTAGCTACCGTATTTGGTGCCATTAACCAGCCAAAACAAAATTCATGACTAATTGGAAACCACCTTCAATAAAACTAATGTTATAAGTGAAGCCGTGACTCATCTTCATTCGTCATTGAATCCTATTTCTTCGAATATAAAGATTACAGTTCCACCCCAACTCTAAAGTGAGTATGTCCTAGACAATACCTAGATGCTGGTCTCTAATAAATCAAACCTCATTTTGTAATCATTTCCGATTTAATCAAATCAATACTAATTTACTCTTGAGAGGATGATCATGTTTCTCAACTGTGCTACTAAATTGGGAGAGTGCTTGCTCCTTTCGGTTCCAATACTGATTGTGAAACATCAAGAACAGAAGGAGGTTTCTAAAATTCAAAATGATAATTCTAAGTTATGATACGTCTGTTCCTACAGCGACTGCCTCGGTAATAACTACGACCGATATCAGACTATTCGTGCATGAAAATGCTTCACCTGATTCTTACTCAACAGTCATTAATACCTCAATTTGGTAGACATTGTTTTAACAAATTTGCATTGTGTCAAATTTCAGGCTCTCGAGAATCAAGCCTACCCCTCCGCCTTCCATGCTAAGCTGTCTATGATATCTGATTAAAGATTTCGGGTGACAAATAAACTTGAGTTTTAAAAAAGAAAGGTTTTTACACATCACCTTATCTGGATCAGAAAGAACTGCATATGCCTCGCCAATCATCTTGAAAAGTTTGTCAGCATCCATATAAACACCCTCCGCTATTTCCTTCCAGAGACCATCATCTCCGCTCTCAGCTCTTGCCAATGACTGACCAGCCTATATCAAAGAAAATCAAGTCAACTGCATGCAACAGAAAAATAACAAGTGAAACAGAAAAGTTAAGCCTCGAACCTTATCAGGGTGATGCCTCAGAGCAGCTTTACGATAAGCTTTCTTCAGCTCTGCAGCTGTAACAGATGACTCCACTCCCCTACAACCAGAATTTGACCAAAATTGATATTAGACAGTAACCCATGTTCTCACTAATTCACAACATAAAGTCCACGGCATTGTCGATGGAGCCAAAGATTTAAAATTCTTTGGTTTTAGATTATAATGGGTTATAGTTTAAATGGTAGGTTAAATCATGTGCACTTTTTATTTATATGGAATTGCAGATAATGTCTGCTATCAAGGGTTAATAGGAAACAGGCTCTTTGTTTTTACGAGGGTACGAGGGTACGTTTGTGTACATCCGACCCCCAGCTGCCTAAGTGGGAGCTATTAATGACACTAACGTAATGGAATGTTTTTGTTTCATGTTAGAAGGATAAAGAGAACTTTTAAAATATTATAACACTCACAAAATGAGGTAGAAATTTAGAGGTATCCCTCTCCTAGCTTGTTCTTCCATCTGATAGAGTCGTTGTTGAGCTTGTCTTAGATCAGTAACAGAACCCTTTGACAAATATGTTCCTGAATGATTGTGCTTTTCCTCTGCCTGCTTGGTTAGAAGAGACACAAGCCTCTCAAGATCTTTGGCTGCCAGTTCATAATCTCTAATCATCTCAAATAAGGTGGCTCTTCTTGATATTGCCTGAAACAATTTATAAAATCCTTTTTTAGAATCATCTTAAGAAAACGAGTAGAGTCAACAACACTAGATATCGTTTCAAAATCATTGACCATCAACATACAAGGACTTGAACTTTGGCCTTTCTCTAATTAAGTGCCTTAACTTTTAAAACTTTTATTTGAGGAGGTAACATCTGACTCCGTCAGGAAAAAACCGTTATACCCGGGAAAAAGTTTAAAAGTCAATAAAAACCCCCATTCCTAAAAGTCAATCCGTGAGTCCATATCTCAACCAGCTCCTCCCCTCAAGTTTCTTTTGAACACCATTTTTCTTACTATCTTTAACCACATACAGATAAGATCGCACATCAACCATCAAGTTCCCAGCGCAATTCCCTCCTTGCTGGAACCTAAAGCCTTCAAAATAACCCCTTACACAGCTACACACCCCAGCATCCACCACTTCACAATTAGAATGTCCAACCCATGATTTCTTGTGCCCAAGATCATTACCCTCACAAACGAACATTTCTCAAACACATAGGTACCATATTCACCTTGTTTACCACCTTATTTTAGTTATACCAAAATCAAGAATATTAGATTGGAAAATCTATCTACCTGCTGCTTTTGTTTTCAAAAGTTTAGACCCAAATTTAGCCTGTAAAGATAGTCGCATTCTTTGGTGGCCCGATCCAACCACGCAGGTCAGATTCAAGGTGTAAGAGAAGAGGAGAAGTGACATTGTTTGTGGGTTAGAGAGGATCGTAGATGTAATTCTGAGAAAGAGGGTGAGCAGTGGGGGTTCACCATGAGTACAACATTTGGGTTTGATGGTGTGAAAAAGTTACAGTAGAAACCAAGAAGAGAGAGAGAACAAAAGGGACTAAACGTTTTCTCCCCAACTCATCTAGGAGGCTTCTTTCAACAGTGATAACAACGTCCAAAAAGAAGTCCTTAATATCTTCATAGTTTAAGTCCTTGTCACTACAAAGAAGGTCCTTCAATTTAGCTGAACCTAGATCTTCTTCTACAGATCAGGGAACAATTTTGCGCTCAGAACATGAGGTTCGAGGAAGCATCAAACTGAATTCATATTTCCAGATAATATATCAAGTATAACAACACTAGTAAAAAATTTCTGAAACCAGCATTATCTTCAAGGATTTGGGACAATGCATATAGGCAGAAGTTCTCCAAAAGGCATGTTAAAGTTATATATTATCGCCTACTAAACTCGGTAACAGCTCTCTACGTGAAAAAACCAAACTTAGAGTAACAATTTCACATGCTTCAAGCATATTATATCTCGTAAAATATGTACTTCCATATAAGTAAACCTAGAGCACTAATGAATGAGGTGATAATTGGTCCTAACCTTCATGTAATGCACATCCAATGCTATAGCCAAACTGCAGTCTGCAATTGCATCAGTGATCTGTCCTAATGCTTGGTAAGCTGCAGCACGATTGGCAAAACACACTGCACTGAAAGGACGGGACTCCACATTGAATGACAAAGCAGCGGTATAATGTTCAACAGCTTCCTTATGTTTTCCTGCTTGAAAGGCTGCATTTCCTGTAGACTGCAATTAGAAGCATATGCTAATAGTCAAAGACCATAGCAACTGAAGAAATTTTATGAAATAAAATGCTGACAAGCAAATAAAACTACAAAAGGAGATACAATTTGAGCTACGAGACTAATGTACAAAAATTATTGACAATCAGCTAACAGAAAAGTAAGCTATGATGACAAACTATGCATAGCCTTTATAGGGGAACTATAGCAAAATACATGCCATAGACATTTCTGAACAAATAGGATCATCTTTCAGGAATATGTAAAGTGACTAAATATAGAGTAATATTTCCATGATTGGAAACCCCACAAATTATTTCTTCTTTCTACATAGCTAAGTTTCTCAAGTAGAGTACCAACTCTTTGGATCCTCATAATTTGAGTCCAACACTCACGCAACTTCCTACATATGTCAATGCAGAAGGTGCAGGAGGGAGTGGCTAGGTATATAGCAAATGACTGTCAACTAATATGTGGATGACTACTAAGAGAGAGCATTAACTGCATTTAGTTTGAGATAAACGGTACTAAATGGTGGGAGTGGGAATGGTAATGAAAAATTAGGGTAATTTTGGTAGTAATATCTCTCAGCAAGTTTAATGGTCATAGAAATACTCCTTCAACAATCTCATTCTCTTCACAAAATTTATTCCAATGTATTACCATTTGAACATGTAGTATTAGGTGGTAATGAAAAAATATGAAGAAAAAAACTTTTATGATCTTTCATTACCATGGGAATGACATGATAAATATTATGAAAATTTACACTACAAATCATTCTCATTCCCGTGATTTAGTACTGATTACCAAACGGGCCGTAAAGAGTTCAAGGTGCTCCTTATTTGAACATGAATTACACAAGTAAAGATAAACCTTTCAGCTTGCAAATAATGCACACTCACCACTAACTGCATTTAGTTTAAGATAAAAAGAATTATACATACCTTATGATTTATCAGCTGACAAGCAATGGAAAGTAGAGGTATTAATGACTCGAGAGTCTCCTTTCCAAACCTACAATTTTATTATTCACAACAAGCATGATAATCTGTGAATAGTAAAAGTAATGCCCAACAGAATAGGCTCACAAATAATACAATGGAGGATGCATTACTTATCCACCATAGACTTCCAGAACTCTTGCTTCTCCAAATAATCAATAGCTTCTTCTAGTTTTCCAAGATAAAAATTTGATTTAAAAATAAAAGAATAGCGCCAAAGCCGGAAAGAATAACACTTCAAAAGCTCAGAAGCCTCCAAATCTGATGACTGTCCATCAACGACCAGTGAAGGAGAATTCTTTTCAGCAGCTTCCATAGTCTGAGCACACAGCTGTATCACCTCTTCATACCTCCGCAACTGCAAAATGAAGAGTTCTGTAAACAATCAGTCAAAAGAACCATTGACTGAAAGGGGGAAGAAAACAGCACCAACACACTTATCAGTTATCAGTTATCACACTAAATGACCACAAACCATGAAAAGTGCTTCTGCTTTACTTTCTAGCATCTTTTCAGAATACGGGCTTATAACTAGAGCTTCAGCAATCAATCCCAGAGCACTCTCGGCATCAGCATATGTTTTTTGTGACAATAATCCAGCAGAACGATCCATGGAATCATACACTTTCTGCCAGTCAATACATTTTGAGTCAATTAATTAACTTAATAAGAAAGTGCGGGATGAAAACAGAAGTTTACAAATGTCACCAAAGAGTAAGTCGCAATTAGGTTACCTGAGCCTTTTGTAGACCATCAGAAGCATCAAGAATGATTTTCCGTTCAACGCAAATATCGGTTGACTGCAATAACTTCTTGAAATATAGTGATGCATCGCATATTTCACCAAGAGCAAGGTAACAACTAGGACAATTAAAGATAAGAAAAGAAAGAGATAAAGGACAAAGTCAGTCCAGAATTACATGAAACAAAATGCATGAAACTTAACTGCATGGGAAAATCTAGCTTAAAATGGCAGCTTGGACATTAGAAGCAAGGAAATAACATCTAAGATAAGTTGCAGAAAAAAACAGATTGATACTAGTCCCTCTCCAGGATCCCCAGATGACAGAATAACTTCTTATGTACTTCCATTTCTTAAAAAAAAAGGCAGCTAAAGGCTAACTTAAAAATGTTTTTTATTTCCAATTTTCACTTGGTCGTGTTTTGCATGAAATAAAATTAAGACAATTATACAGTATTCACAGTGCAACATAATTTGCAAGTTAATTCGCTTTTTGAATTCGCGATTCGCTCAAAATGACCCCAAAATAGCCCAACACTGACCATAATTCGCTTTTTGAATACTATATGTGCACCGCAAGCACTGCACTAAGATACATGAATGGTTTCAAAAGCACCTTCGTGTATTTAAAAAAATATATGCAAGCACATTGAAATGCACATAACCATAGCATATATGCTTTTTAAATACATCTTATCTGCATTTTAATGTTAAATATGTGCTTTTGAAAGCACCTCATGCAACTCAAAAACCAGTCTTCTGCGGTGCATAAAATATATTGAGTTGTTAAAACATACGAAAAAATCATAAAATATTTTTTAATTGCTAATAAACTTAGACTACAAACACGACCACAACATGAGTTGAACAGGATAAAATATACGGAGCATTACTTTGCAGCTCTGAGTTGAACTCTGAAAAAGTTAGAATCAAGTTCAGCAGCAACCAGGCAGTCTTGTAGTGCTTCTCTCATTCTACCACGAGACATACGAGCTGCAGCTCGATTACTGTAGCAAAGAACCAAAGCTCGGATGCAGTCCCTAGATGTCTCATGTTGTGGAATGCTGCTCAACCCCTGACTATAATAATCCTCTGCTTTCTCCAGATCCCCATTTGCATAAGCTTGATTTCCCCTAAATTCGTTTTCTATTGTTAGCATTTAACTCAAAGTCTCAGAGTTCAAAGAAACAGAATAAAAAATCAAACATGACAAGCACCTCAGGCGCCACTTCTCACAAGCTTCTTGGGCTGCACGGGCCAAAGCGGTAGGAGATGAAGTAACTTTCTTTGCATCTGCCACACCATTACCTCCCACTCCCGGTGCTATGCTTGATGAAGGAGTAATTATATTACCTCCTTTTGATGGAGAAGTTATTACATCATTGTTTTGCACTACCTGTGACGGAAGCACAGAAACTCTAGAAATCGGAGAAAATTGCAACAATGTAGTATCAGATAAAACAGCTGTCCTAGGTGGGACAAAGATATCCGAGCCAGCTTTCAGTCGATTTTTCTTCTTAAACTGGCGCATAGCAGCTGACGCTAAACCTTGTGCAGAAGAAGATGCAGCAAAAGTGAAGGAAGATTCTCCAATGCTAGCAGAAGTTGAAGCCGAGAAATATCTGAACTGATCACTACTCTGTTCCTCTACATTTGATTCAACTTCATTATCACCAGTCTCATCAAAATTCTCTGATGCAGTCATAAAACTTGCATTCTCAGATGCAGACACACAATGCACTGGAGAGTTTTCCATAGCTGTAAATGCATTGTCACTGCACTCTGAAACTTTGTCTTTTGTTTCACCATGATTCACATCATTTCCTTCATTAATATCCATGTCTTCTGTAGCCCTAATCAGATCCTCATCGATTGCATCATTAAGAACGGTAACATGTGAATCAATTGATGACTGATTCTCAGATGTCAATGGAGGCTCTCTACCATCATCTTCAGTTTCAAGATACGGAGAAACATCCATTGGTGAATAAGAATCAGAAGGTTCATCTTGTATGCTATTTTCATTTGATCTTAAAATTTTTCCAATGGGTAATAAGACTGGTTTCGGTTCTTTTACTTTTGTTTTCCTCCCCTTGGATTTAATATCTTTAACTAATCCCTTCTTAGTGCCGAATCCCATTTGCTGTTTTTGTCCAGTGAAAAGATTTCCTTTTGAATCAGGTGTTCTAAATTCAACATGAGGAACCTTAACACTTTCTTGTTTGCAACCAAAAACAAAACCTTCATTTTTCTGAGCATCATCGGTATGAGGCACTTCAAAGTCATGCCTCACCGACTGAAAGTGAGGACCCGCAGAGGCAAAAGATGAACTTGATGCAGATGCAACAAAAACTCCAGAGCCCTTATATAAGGGTTGATTAGGTATTTGTGGACCTGTTGAATATTCATCCTGTTTCCTGATCGGGTTTATAGTTTCCGTAGGATAAGACATTCTACTTTCTTTCTTTTTCATGCTTTCGGGCACTTCTTTACTGACAGATGAAGACCAATCAACGTCAGCACGACCACTAGATTCTCGTGAGTTATCTCGAATCTTCAACTTCTCCATATTATCCACTATCATACTATCAACTACACCGGATTCAGTTCTACAACTATTCCAAGGGATAAACGTTCGTTCGTCCTTGCTAACATTCATTTCCTTCCGAGTGCCACAATTATTGTCGGATTCCGTTATGTTCAAGTTCTTAATCATGTTAGGAAGTGCATTTTCTGTCATAGGGTCACTAGAATCCTTCATTGTCCTATTGCTTCCAAACACAAAACTACTATCAGAAGTGTCAAAAACAAAACTACTACCAACTTCACCAGTATCTTGAATTTTTAATCTCTCCAAACCATTAGGAAGTTCAGATGCTAATGAGGTACCAACATTGTCAAAAGCAGCACCCGAATCCTTCGAATCCTCGCCAACCGAACCTCCAAGGTTCAACATTTTTATCTTATCATGAAGCTCAGATGGCAAATTAGTATTACAAAAATTATTGCCACTTGGATTACTATGAATTTGGTCCTCAATTCTCATTTTCCTTATTTCATCAATTAGTGTATTCCCTACTTTATCAACCTTACTAGTAACCTTCGAATTCAAATGCTTACTACTATTATTTAATACAACATCATTATCATCATTACCATCCTCACTTAACCTAGATGAAACCCTTCCTGTCAAATTATTCGAAACAGGGCGAAACGGATTAAAACCCGGATCGATTTTCCGGGTTTCTGAGCTCCCTAATGACCTGGGATTCTGAGATTTCCTAGACTTTGTCATTCTTGGTCTAGTAAGACTAGAAATTGAACTAAATGAGGGATTTTCAACACCCAGTTTTGATGTTGATGGGGTACTAAACTCAAATTTTGCATTTAAATCACTTGAACTCAAAAACCCGGATTGCCCGTGTGAATTCATGTTAGATATCGAAGTTGTATCAATTTGATCCTTTGAAATTAACCCAGAAAAACCCAGCAAAGAAATGGATGAAGGATCAAAAATCTGACCTTTATTTTGGTTCAAAGCTTCAAAATTTGATGCACCGGTGTCTAACAACGCCGGAGACATATCAGAAAAAGCTTCATCAAATCTATAATTTTTGATTTACCGTCATTTTCAGCCCTAAAAAAAGATGCTTACCATATATTCGACGAAATGCGTCATGAAATGATACAGATGGCATGAAGGTACTAACTCTATATAACTAATAATGGGGGAAAATCAAAAAAGAGGAAGAAGGTGTGAGTTGGATAGGTGTTGTAAGGGTTGATATCAAATTCAAAAGAAAGATTAGGTTTAGGCACGATGTTTTTCTAGGGTGTGAATTTGATAGCAACGTCTCTTGATCTGGGTCAGCAAAAGTGCAAAGTTCATGTGATTAAACTTCTTTCCCTTTTCTTTATTCTTGTTTTCTTTCATTGATCTCAATTCTCATTTCATTTATTTCCATCAAGTAAACCAATTTATCATTATAATTATAATTTACCCAAATTCCTAAATGAGATACTACACCATTTGTATTAGAGTTGTTAATATACACTTACGGTTTTATAGTGATGAATTATAATTTTAAGTAATTACTTACCATTATGAAGTGACAAGTTATAAACTGAGAATAATTACTTTGTATAGTTTTAAAGTGATAAATTATAAATTTAAATTGATCATTTACAATTTTAAATTGAGAGTAATTGCATGAATTTTTTCACTCTGATATAGTCTCATACAAGACCTGGTGTATAATTTTTTATCTTCTACTTTGAAATAACATTTCCATATATAAGTAAAAATCATTTTGTTGAAATAATAATAATAATAATAATAATAATAATATACTTAGTAAATTAGAAAACAAAATTACAAATAAAAATACTATGATATACTTTGACGGTAATGTATAATTTAGTGATAAATTCCAAATTTTATACTAAATTATGTAATACAATTAATGATTATAGAATTAAAATTTTAAAATATATCCTATTTTATTATATAAAATTGATTTGTCTTTATTAATAATTTAATTTAATATACTATTTTCATATACTTTAATCATATTTAATTTAATTTAATTTAAATTATTGTAAGACAATGGTAGCCCAAGTTTAACGTTTTTCAAGTGTTTTACAATAGTCATTGAAATATGCTAGAGGAGCCTAACAGAAGTGGAAGTGGAGCCTAAAAGTGCCAAAAACAGTTGAAGATTGCAACCTAAAGGTGCTAATGAGACAAAGTCATTTGTAAGTATTAAGGTAATTTTAAGCATGAAAATCTAATGTAAATATTAACGCCAAGAATTAAGGTAGTTCACTATTAATGAGGTTACTAGGTTAGTATATTCATTATGCGCTTAAAGGATATAAGAGCTAAAAGCTCAATACAAGTTAAGAAGTTACATCAATTGAGTAGATGAGTGTTTGAAAGAAACTAAACATAAGTAGAGAATTATAAGTATGGAAATGAGAGGATATGGGAGGCTCAAACATATTGCTAGTTTGGCTCTGCACTCCGTTACATACAACAATAGGGAGGAACTATGGCACGAATTACACAAAGCAACTACGATTGCTATGCAAACAGAACCGATCAAATGGTTCTACTCGTTCGAGCATTGTTGTGCTAGTTTGAGTAGACAAGGGACAGCAGTACCGACTATATATCTTCCATGTGTGATTCCCTACTTCATTTTAGCATATTCCAAATCTGTCTATATACTTACTAATTTGCCTTGATCTTGTTCCTTGCACACCAAGCCTACCATTGCCATGACTTGAAGTGTCTCTTTACCAATCAAAACAACTTTAAAGTTTTGCACAAAGTTAATTAAGCCATATTTAATTGAGAATTTATAAAATAAACATTAAGAATTCAAAGATAAATTTACTTAAAAATACTAAGATCTCTTAATAGAAAATATAATTTTATATCATTTTCACAAAGTCAATTCAATTCATTCTTGCAAACTAGTTTTTGAACTCATGATTCTTTGAACATCATTCATCAAACATAAATTCCTATTTTATAATTTTATAATTTAAAATTATACACAATTAGAGATCAGATATATAAGAGGATGATTATTAAAAAAGACCATTGCCGAAATTAGTTTTCTAAAATCAATGATCATAGACTATCTTTTACACATGAGATGCAAACGTCATTTAGAAGAAAATTTTGATACTATTAAAGTTATTTTTTATTGGAAAAATTACCTATAATAATCCAATTTATTTATGTTTTTCCTATAATAATTTCACCTATTGATTAACCATGAATAATCTCAAATTTGAGGGGTATTTTCTTAGAGTAAACTCGTTAACCGGATGACTTACTATAGCAAGTTTTATTTTTATAAAAAAAAGATAAATTAAAATAAAATATTGAAAACACGTTAAAAAATGTTTAAAAACATTCTATGATTTTTTTTATTATTCAATACTTTTTATGGAAATTTTCAAAATTTTTCTCTAATGTTAAATTAATTTTTAGTTTACTATTTTGGTGAATTACTTATTATAGCAGATCATCGTTTACTCTAGGCAAATACCCCTAAAGTTAAGATTATTCATGGTTAATCAATAGGTGAAATTATTATAGAAAAATCATAAAAAAATTGAATTATTTAGGTAATTTTTTTTTATTTTGTAGAGTTTGAATTAGTGCCTTAATTAATGATACAAATCTAAACATTAAAGGGAGAGAAAAAAGTTGTATGTCATATGGATGATAATTTTCTTTTTTTCAAATAGGAGCACTTCATAAAAAAATTTTGATCAGTCTTTTTTTGTTGGATCTACTTTGGTTCCAACTAGAAATATTATTAAATTCTCCATTAAGTATTGAAATTTCATTCATCCTTATAAAGTTACATTGATGTTCAAAAGATAAATGGATATCCTTTTAGTTTTTACACTACTTTTAATTAAATTCTGCAAACTTTTATTCCACTCCAAATCTAAACCATAATTATTATTAACGAAATATATTATACAAATTGCAAAATCGTTTCTAATTGGGCCGATCCATTATATATTTAATTGGGCATTAAAAATAATATAAGTAGACATTTAAGATATTGAAGTAGGCACTAAAGATACAGTAAGTAAACATTAAAAATAACATAAATAGATATTAAAAATACAATAAGTAGACATTAATCTTTAATGGGCTGGATTTGAGATACGTCTCATAAAGAGACGGTCTCTGAATATATTATAGTGAGATTTTAGAGTTGAAGATAAATTAGATCAAATAAGAAAAATAATGGTATATGCCCTTTCTTTTGAAGGCTAATCTTTTCAGCTGTTTATGGGCCATTATGATTGTTTAGCAAGATTATTTTCAGATTTAGTTACTTGTCAACCACCTATATGTTGTCATATGCAATGGGCCCTCATAATTGACCTTTATGACATTTTGTTTAGCCAAATATTTTAGACACTTGGCTCCTCCTAGTTGCTGCAGCCAAACACTATTCTATTTATGTAATGTGATTTCTCTATATTACTAGAAGATATCATTATGCTAGAATAAGCAATCACTAATTATTGAGTTAGTGTTGTGAATAGAGAACATCTATCTTATATATCATAATAATTTGTATTAATTAAATTATTTAATGTATATATGAAACGCATTTCTCGATGAGATTATCTTATATTTACTAATTATTTGTGTTGAATTTTGTCTGTTGTTATTCATTTGCTAATTGAAGACAAATTTTGCCTTAGCCTTCAGTTTTGTTTTGTGAACAAGCCAAAGGACTCTTTTGCAGTATCCTCCTTGATAGTTATGGGTTGTTTATTTTCTTTCCTCTCTAAATCCTGATTATAGTTTCCTATGAGTAGAACAAATTGAGTATGATGATGATGACGACGACTATTAGAAAAAAAATCCACACGTGATTTCCCGTTCAAAAGTTAGAGAGGAGTTGACTACATATAAATTAGATGGGTTATACCTCCTATAACTAATTGGTTTTAGGGTGATATTTCATCAAATTTGTGTTAGTTACTCCCGTCTTGTATAGATATTGTTGTATACAAGCTCAATCACAAATTTATCATATACAATATTTATAAAAACTACAAATACAACTAGATCAACAATAGCAAAATTACACTTCAATGTAGTAATATGGATCAATGGGGAGCTCTAGGGATTTGCAATTGGCTAGCCCATATGTTTCTAGCAAATTCATGTTATATTTTTTCTTTTAGGATAAGAAGAATTCGATGTTTTGTTTGACCTACTTTATGCATAGAAGGAAGAACAGAAGGGCCCAAAATTTTCTTATAAAATCAAGCTAAGCAAAAAGTCTTTTTCTTGCTTGTATGGCTTTGGTATCGCTTCATGTGATAATGAAATCATCCAATAAATAAGAACAACTTCCACCGTTCTAAAATAATTGTTATATTACAGTTATTGACACAATTCATTATGTAAGCTTATTTTATATATTGTGGCTAATGTATAAAAAAAAATTATTGTCAAATTAAGTCTTGTTTGAATCATCTAATCGTATACTTTTATAAAATTAACATTTTATAAATCTTAGATATGCATAGTTTAATATATAATGATCAAAATAACACATTAAATTGTGTAAAAAATCAAATATCATAAGTATAATGAAACGAAGGAATTACTATAATCCTACTATACACTAAAGCCATAAAAGACTTGGACACATGTCACCACAACAATAAAAGTTATCCCTCCCAATTCAACAATATATTTTAGCTAATGTTTTATCTTTAATTTTATTAATTCATCATTTATTTATTTATCTATACATCATATTATATACTAAAACAATAAAAATTTTCTCTGCCAATTCTACTACTTAGATTATTTTAATTTCAAATTGGATATTTATACGTTAATGGCGGTGAGAACACTTGCAAGATCAAATATTTTTGTTAATGATAATTTTTTTATTTATTTTATCTATTTATTTTGATTATAATATTTTTTTATTTTATTTTTTTATAATACCATTGCTGGAAAAACAATGATTTAACATTCATATAATAATACTATATTTTAAAGCAATAAAAGATATGAACACGTGTCAGTGCACAAAAAAAAAGTTTTCTATCCCAATTCTACTACTTATGTTATTTTAGTTAATTTTAATTTTAGATTGAATATTCATACGCTAATGGGAGTGGAAATACTTGCAAGATCAAATAATTTTGTTAACTAATTAAGTTTCATTCATAACTATATTATTTATTTTATCTATTTATTTTGATTAGAATTTTTTTTTATATTACCGAGAATTATAAAAACGTCATATAATAACTTAATGAAACAGTTATAAAAACGTCTTTGTTAAAAATTACTATTTTAATAACTAAAATGAGTTTGACATTTTAAAAGTAAAATTTTACTACGATTTTTAGACATCAGATTTATTATTTTTGGGAACAAAATAAATTATACGACGAAAAAATATGAGTGTATAATACACCTCATACTTGATAAATATGTGTAGGAAGCCATATCACTCCTAATTTAGCCACCAAAACCTATGACTCATCTAATATTCATGAGTCATCTCAAGTTAAGTGAATTTTGTATAAAGTTTACAAAGCAATACTTATCTCCTTCTTCTACCATCTCAAGTTTCCGAAAAACATAAACATAGAATCTCATCATTTTAGAAATCCCTAATAGCTAGGGTTTGAAGAAATTCAATCTACTCCTGTTGAATAATCTGATTTCTTGAGCAAGTGGAAACTAATTGGAATTATTTTGGAAATTAGAAAATTCTGAGATTGAAGAAATAAAGTAAAACCTCATCTCCATCCTCTTTTGATAATAGTGAGTTCATATTCATCTTCTTCCTTTTATGTACATGTTGATTTAAAGGTTAATAAAACCATTAATTTGACATTTATATGTATAATTGTTAGGTTCTTTTGGTAGAAGCTCTTTTTGGTTGGATTAGTGAAGTGGATCTTTGATTTTGGGTGGATTACAAAGTGTTGAGAAGAATTTGCTCAAAGGTAACCCACAAACAATTCGATTTAAGTATTAATTGAATGTTTTAAAGTAGTTTAGTAATTGTGGATTCAATTTGGGTCTTTCAACTTAAATTTAAGATGAGTATATGAATTCAATTAGTAATTAGGTTGTTTTTAGTGTTGATTAGTATTGGTTGATTGGGTTATTTGGTTTCTAGTATAAAATTTAGTATTGATATTGACAGAAACTAAGTGTTTTGTTTTGGCCATTTTCGGGTTAGTTGTGATTGTGTAACACCCCGTAATTTATCAGGTTTAAAAGTAAATAAAATATAATAAAATAAAATATAACAAAAATAAAATAAATAAGTGATATTAAATTATATTATTTTACATAGTTAATTATAAGTAATAAAGTAGGTTAATTTTAACGGTAACAAGTTTTATCGCGTACGATGTTATCGCGTGACGTTTCTTGCTGTTCTAACAATAGTATAATAATTGTTTAATTAATTAATTAATAAAAAAAAATTAAATAGGGGAAGGGGAAGAGGCAGCCGGTTGTGAAGTGTAAGGGGAGGAGTTTTGTAACTCCTCTCATAAGTGTGAATTATGACACTTAAAGCCATCCATTAAATTGCCTATTAATCCTTAAGCTTCAATTTAAATTCCTCACATTCCTAATCACATTTTAATCTTCTTCGTGAGAAAAAAAAAATTCAGAAAAAAATATTCCCCTTGTTGTTGTTCTTGGTTTCGGCTCAAGAAGAAAAAAAAAAAACATTTTCTTTGCTCAATCCAATCTTCTAATCAAAGGGTAAGTGAAGTTGTTAATTACTATTTTTATTTATAAGAAATTTTAGTATGGGATTACATAATCTTCTTTCTTTTTATGATGATATCCTATGACTTATTAGGAGGATTGAGTATTTTATATAAGTTTTCTTTAATAATCATTTGATAAAATTGGTTTGTTAAAAGGATTAAATCCTATTTCTATTATATAAAATTTTCCTTGATTTGCATTCTTTAACAAAGCTTAAATTTGTTATAAGAATAAAGTCTATTCAAAGGTTAAAATGGATTTATTTTACAATTTATATTTCTCTAGCAAGATTTTAGTTTGTTAAAAGAAATTTTAAGTGTATCAATTAAGTAATGTAAGTATCCATGAGTTTATAAATCCTTTAACAAAATTTGATTTGTTTAAAGGATTGTCCTTATATATATGTTTTGTTTCAAAAAAAAAATGATGATATATGATTTTCTACAAAATTTTAATTTGATAAGAGAATCAAGTACTTAATTTAATTATTATGGGTTATGAAACTTAATTGCTCTTGAGGGATCTTGTGAATGAGTATATCTTAAGTTGCTAGTTTAATGTTTTTGATGATGGTTTAGATTGTTGATGGGGATTTTATGTATTGTTACATGTGTGGAAATATCAAGTGGATTGTGTGATAGGAGATTTGGTTTTATTTGTTTTATTTTAGTAAAAAATAATTTGGTTTTTGGTTAGGTGTATTTTGGTATGGAGATTTAAAAAGGATTAAATAATTTAAATAGAAAAAAATATATAAAATAAAAATAATTTAAGTAGAAGGAATTTCGGACAGCAACTGTTGCCTCGGTAGTGGCGCCCCGATCCGAGTATTGGGTGTGTTTCGTTGTTGTTTTATTTAACCGATGCGTTTTAAAACTCGTTAAAACGCTTAAAATAATTAAAAATAGTAAAAGGATGCTAGAAATTATGAAATTTGGTACCCAAGATAATTGATGCGTTCCGGACGCAGCGGTGAAGTCGGATTTTTAATTTGAATTTTCTAAACTGTCCGAAATGGTCATAAAAGTTTCTAGTCAGAATGTAAAATTTGGAATTATTGGGAGTTTGATGAAAACATTTGAAATTATCAAGTCTTAGTGATATCTTAATGGTATTGAGTGGATTTAATGTGTAAACGCGGTCTAATACGTGATCGTTTTGTGTTATTTAGGACCTCGTTTCGTAAGAGGGCGAAATTTTAATTGTGCTTGAACAACGTGTGTTTGCAACGTTCAAAGGTACACGCTTAGACCATACTGTTTATATGGTTGTGCAAGTAATGTTGTTTTATTCCTAATCAAGGCATTGTAATCACATAAGGATTAGACACCTCAAATAATATGAAATAATTATGTGGAAATTGAGAATTTATGGATATGTTACCCAAAAGGGTTAACAAATAAATTGGAAAACTATCAACTATTTTTCCCATGGCATTCAGGGATCTTTATGGTCACCATGGGGGTATGCATACTTAGCCTTCGGCGACCCGAACAAGACGGGCAACGTCTTAGGTAGGTGGTTGCCTTGGGATTTGCTCTCCCAAGTGTATTCCACCAAAACAAATTTGGAATATGACTTGTACGACCCGAACAGGACGGGCAACGTTACAAGGTTGGAAATAATGAATAAAGATTACATAATAGAGCCTTCGCATGCTAGGGTAAACACAATGCTTGTATTCAACCTGTTTAGTATATGTATGAAGTCTCTGACGTGTATTGGTTGTTCTTTGGATCCTGCTACGTGTTATCATACGACGTGTAGCAGGTTAACTGCAGGAGGGGGCTGGAGTGAGAATTCAGCTTAGAACCCGTAACTATCAAGTCTAGACTTACTTTGTAATGAGTCTCAATAACTCAGTTTATGTAACCAAAGTTTATGATGTTTACTTTTTATCTCGTACAATTTTAGTTAGTCTAGAGGCCGGTGGGCTCTCGAGTTGTATGTAAAGACTTCCGCTGATTTGTTTGTTTTGTTTTGCTTGGTGCTGTTTACTTTGTTGACCATATTCCTTTACCGTTGGAACGTTGACAATCCGAGTAAAGATGAGTTTTCTTGCGTCCGTTTGTGAGCCGGATTCATGTTCTCACATGATATTTCCGGGTCACTTAAACCGGGCCGTTACAGATTGTTTTTGGGTTCTGGTGTCCGCATAAGATTTGTAGAGAGTCGCGGTCGCATGGGCACTTGAATCCCCCCAAAATGAGTTCGTATGAGGGAGTTATGTCCAAAATACTAACAGGCTGTCATGAAAATCGACAATAAGCTTTCTGTTTTACCATTTTCGAGGCTGTTCTGATTGTTTCTGAGTTTTAGTGTCTTCATAAGAACTGTAGAGCTTTGAGTCAGGATCATGTAGCCACTTGAATCGCCCCCAAATGAGTTTGTATGAGAGAGTTATGACCAAAAATACTAATAGACTATCATGAAAATCAAGAATAACCAATCATGAGATTAATTGTTCAAATTGGGATTTCAAATGGGTATTTTTTTAATCAAGTATTTAAGATTATTTTATGTTTCTTTATTGGGTGATTATGAATAGTATGAGTTTGTTGAGTATTATTGATGGTGATGAAAAAGGGAGCTTGGATTGTGATGCATGTACGGGGTGGAATGATCCAAGAACCCCCTCAATGCCTTCAAGAAGATGATCAAGAACACACTAAATATACACAATGAACAATAAACCTCCTGTTTTGTATGAAAATAGTAGGGTGACAAGAACAATCCTTGGGGATGGCTCTTTGTCGTGGATGGAGACAAATGGACCTTCACTCAGTCCTTGGCCTCGTCCTCACACTCAAGATTAAGATTCACTCTCTTAATCCTCGTGGAATGGCTGAATACTCTCTTTGTTTCACTCACAAAGACAACACTCAGTTTGTAATTGTCACACAATTACTTGAAAGAAACTTTCATTAATCAAAACTAAAACTGAGTTTATGTTACAATGATCATGTCCTTTTATAGAGGATTATTAACGGCTAGTTTTAGTAGGCTAACAAACAAAACTAACTCAAAGCCTAAAATTAAAACACGTGTACAATTAAGAAAAACAAAACAACAAAACAGAATGCTAACTAAAACTTCCAGCCTGTTCCTGTCTGACAGGGGACCTTCAGCTCCCTTTCTTGGTGTCTTGCTGTCATCGTTGGGAGGCACTTGAGGGCTTGATGGAAAGGTCCGTGTATAGAGATTCCAAAACTACCCTAAGTGTACCTTGGGATGCTCAGGTTGACTCTGTGGAAGGACCTCAAGGTCAGCTGCTCAGTGGATGATGGCTAGCAGCTTGATTGCCCTTTGAATCAGCCATTATCAAACGTCAGGCGAACAAGCGACCTTGGAGCTGGTCTTGTGGCTTCTGTGAGGGTCCGTTGTGATGCCTCTGAGTCTTGGTGTAATCTTCCATGTCTAGAGATGCCATTCCTTGGATCTCCATGCTCATGCATGCACAAAGCTAGATGTTCTAATGCTCGAAAGGTAGGCTGGCAGGCAATGCGATGTTTTGTTGATTCTGCTGTTTGTAGACTTGGGAACAGGTTCATGTTCCTGTTTTGCTTGATGGCTGTTAGGAGACTTCCTTGTGTTCCTTCTTGTCTTTGTCTTAATTCCATGTTTATGCTTAGTCTATTTTGAAGATCATCCTCTTTATTTTCCAAGCACTTCATAGGTTCAATGGGTTGAGTAAGCACAATGATGCAATTATGCTGTTCTTCTTTTGACTTGGATTGTGGGCTACCTATAATTGCATCAGATTGTTACCTTTTGGTCATTATAAGTTGATGTACACAAGGTGTTTATTCAAATGCATCAATGAAGTTTTTTGGTTTTCTAATTTGATTTTTTGTGTTCGAAATTTTGGATTTTGACTTCGTTTGACTTTGCTTCTTGTCCTTGATCAAAATTATGTTTTGTATGTTCACAGCTTTATAAATATGAGCTTTTAAATATATTAGACTATGAAAATGAGTTATGGTTATTGATTTCAAAGAAAATCAAGTGATTTATTGATTCGTTTTATATTAAAATGTTCGACATTGAAAAACGTTCATTTTTGGGTATTGGCAACGGATTTTTATATCCGGATTATTGTGAAATCCTATAGCTTGATAATAGGTATGGTTATTCGGATCGGTCTCAAGCCCCCTATCCCGTTTCGTTCTTGCAAGAACCGTATTTTCGGTGATGACGATTACCCGTGTTTTCAGGATTTAGATCAAGCCTACTTCCTGAAGATCAATATATTCCCACATTTTTAGATGTTGTTGTATCATTGTTTTAATATGAGATTTGAATAAATACATTTGGTATATAAAAATTTGTTTGTTTCGCAAATGAAATCATATGTTTCATTTGTCGTATTGTTTCGCTATTGACTTGTAAAGTAAAAGCCGCATTTTGATTTTCGCTATTAACTTGTAATGTTATATCCGTATTTTGATTTACTATGAACCAAAGGTTCTTTGTATTTATGTCGACATCAAACGGTCTTTTAAAAGAGTTTGGGTTTTGATAAATTAATCTTTTATAAAGAGTTACCAATTGAGCAAATAAAGAATTTAATTGAAGATGTCTGTTAACGACTTGTATATAAAATACAGTAGTTTGTTGGATTACTCAACAATTCAATTGTTATTTTTTTTTTGATGGGGCCTATCCCTTACGGAGATAGATCCATTTTCAGGTTAGCTTTGTGTTGGAAAGGATGCCCACATGTATTATGTCTTTCGGACGAGGCGAGGACTTCTTTTGGAAATACATTTTGTAAATTAGATATTTGTATAATTAAATTGTAATGAATTTATAATGTTTTGTAAATAATCACTTAATTATGTAAAAAGTTTTAAATACTCTGATATTGATTTACTGCGGCTATCGAGCTACTGGTTGGATTCAATCCAGACTTCTATAAGTCTTCTGCTATGCTTTGTAAACAATATTATTATATTGTTTACGTTGGTTTGGGCTGTTTCACTTAATTACATATATAAGATTAATAATTTTTTATTTAAATAATTAATAAACCGTGTTTGACACGGAAATCTATCTAATAAGAATGAAAATGATAACTAGATTGAATTGAAAATACATATTTAATTTAATGTGATGTAATTACAAATCAAACATTAAACTAAAAGTTATTATGTTAATTTCCTTCTTGATTTATTTGAAAGATACACTCTTCCTTTTTTAATTCAAGATCGAGAAACTAGGTTAATCGCTAACATAAGACAGATCTAACACAGTTAGTGATAAAATGAGTTATATCTTTATGTACTCGCTTCACAAATGCTTAAAGGCTATGCTTATTTGACTAAATTTGTAATTAAGATTAGAATCGGTCTAAATATAAATTTTTTAACCTATTTATTTGTATTTTGTATTCTACTCTTTACCCACATATTAATTAAATAGAGGATGTATAGGTAAATAATGATTATTTAAAAAAAAAAGTAGTAAATCAACTTTATGCTTTGTGGTTATTTGCAAATAACTATTATTGTTTATGATTTTCTATAATAAAATATATTCTTCTATCTGTAGAGGTAGGTATGTAGCTGAAACACTCTAGCGTGGAAATTTATACATCAATTTTTTAATAAAGTTTCCACAAGAATTGTTCACGAAAATTAAAAGAAAATACGAATTTCAATTAAAAAAAATAACCAACAAAGTTTATCGATTTCGACAAAAAATGAAATGAAGCGTCGGAAAACTTCCATCGCCCAAGAGAATGTTAATAGAATTACCAATTCTTCCGGTACCGCTTAGAATCTGTTGAACATTTTAGAGTATAAACGGTTCAAAAGTTTTAAGTATACTATATATACTGAGGTATAAAAGTTTAAGTATAATTATAAGTATTAATTATACTAAAGTTTAATGCCATGGAAATAAATGACAAGTACTATGAAAATAATAAGGCCAACAAGATTATAAAATAAGTATTATTTTTATAGTCGAGGACAAAAGTTTAAAACCTAGGTCCAAGGAGAATAAGGATAAACAAAGTTTAAGTTGGTAAAACAACTAGTCTTGTGTGAGAGACTGTCTCTTAAAGAATCGACCTCAAAACAAGAAACTCGCCTTCTTATTTTCTCTTCAACTTTTGTTCATATATCTAATTCGTCTCTTGGAGAAACTGTCCGTCACAACAATTTGTATAGGAAAAAAGGGAAAATTTTGGGCCAAAATTTATACCCCAAATCAATTTCTAGTGGAAGCAAGCAGCAAGTCTATCTCAAATATGGGCCATTATTTTCGGCTGTTGACCCAAATTTGCGGCTGCTTCAAAATCAGTTATTTCTTGGACCTTTAAATATAAACGGCTGTTTAAGTTTTAACTAATTAAAAAAATCAGCAATTAATTTTTAATTAAAACTAACTTCCCTTAATATTTGCTAATTAAGTGGAAAGTGGTACGATAGAGTTAATAGGTGGGCTATTGTAAGTATATATAGATACTCATACTCGTACTCCGATCCGCAATTCATCAACACAATTATTATATAAAATCCAAAACTTTATTTGCTAACAAACAAATATATCTTTTTTCAAGTTTAATATATAAACAGAGGAATACCTTGAAATTATTATTTGCTAATTACATTTTTTTTTAACGTTCAAATCTATATAATATATTATAGTGATTAGATTTGAAGGTCGTCTAATCATTACAAACAAAAGAAAAATGAATAAATGTGAAAGCCAATTTAATTATTATGAATATGTTAAAACATATGAAGATAAGTTTGATCAAGTGTATGATTATCATGATGAAGATAATAATTATTCAAGTGGGTATTCGTTTTATATGCCATCTACCTACGATAAAGAAGATGAAATAAGTTATCACGATGATCTTGATCAAGATTATTATGATAACGATATCCTTTCACGTAAGTATTATATTAAATTTTATTCATAAATTGTGTTGTTGAATTTTATTATAGGTAATTGCATTTTTGATTTGTTGTTTTGCGTGTATATACACATGTTTTATATTTGCTGGTAGGATTATTTGTTCTAATTAAATTAGGGTTATCCATTATAGATTTTTTTGGTATGATTTGTGAAAAAATTTTCGATTTGGTTTTAGGAGTGCATGGTTCATCTTGTATGATTTGTGGTATTAAATTTGTATTAGTCGTTTATTGATATAACTAATTGCATTTTTTATTTTTTGTTTTGTATATATATATACAATTTTTTTTTCCAGAGTTCGAATATGTCGATTTTAGATTGTTTCTGTTTTCTTTGGTTATGATTTGAAAAATCTTTTCATTAGGGTTTATTTGAATATGAGTTATTTTCCTAATCATTAAATTTGTATTAGTTCTTTTTTGTAGATAAAAATATTCTTATATGAGAATCATTATAGTATCACAAATGGTGAAAAAAGCAAAAAAACTTAGTATGAAACGTAGGATTTGATGATTGTATGTCAATCGCATCCCATAGAAATGAGATGGAACACATCTTATCTTTTTTAATCTTGATAATATATGATTACATAGTCAAAGTAATCTATAATATATTTATATTTTTTTAAATAAATATTTCAGGTATTCATATTTCAAGTCCACCGAAACGGGAGAAAGATTTTTTAATCCAAGTGGGTATACCGTGGGAAAAAGTGCAAAAACAAACTGCACTGATCAAATTATTTTATGACGCACACGATGAAAAAACAACTCGAATAATAGATTGGGATAATTCGGAAGGAATGGAAACCTTAAAAAATGCTAAAGAAAGGTTTTGGGCCATACAAAATGGGCTACCATATGAACACATTCCTGAGCCCAGTCAAGATATGTACATTGATCAAATCGATTTTGAAGCTACACCTGATCCAACCCTTTATTTGGAAGCAGAAGAAGCCCTCAATGCTGAAGTTTTGGTCCCTGAAGAGAAGGCCCAAGAAGAAGTTATCATACCTCCTTCTGGTTGGGATGTGGATCTTAGTCAGTTGGGCCAATTAGACTTAACTGGGCTCATTGTTGGGGATTAAACTTTGAGAAGTCTTAAGTTAACAATTTTATGTCAACCTTTGCCATATTTTAATTGATTACTGTAAGTACCTACCAGTTTACCAACAAAGAGTAGTCCGAAGAAGCATAAGGAGAAAAAGTGAGTGTAACTACTTATAGGTATGATATGAGATGTTGTAGCAAAAAAATATACAAAGGTTGGATAATTTAAAAATAATCAATAGTAGGGATTATTCATACTAGATGGACAATAAGTTGTATTATTTAGGATAATTTTTCCTATAGTCTAGCTATTCTTGTGCGAGTTTGTCTCTCGGTGAGACGACTTCAAAATAAAAAGTTTATATGCTAATAATTTGTATTATTGGGCTATTTAACCCATGTATAAGGTGGGTCTCACAGTAAAACCGTCTCATAAAAAAATTTGTGTTTTTTATTGATCACTTTAAGATTATAAGCAATTACTTTAAAGTTATAAGTGAACACTCTAAGAGTATTGAAAGTGATCACTTTAAAACAGTAAATATACATTGAGTCAGCCCAATAAAAATAATCTCACTTTGAGTTCAAAAATTTGTGAAACATGTAAGATCAAATAAAAGAATTATGTACTTTTTTTTCGTTTCAGAATTAAGTTTGGAAGAATATTCAAACTACGATATCATACTTTATCTATCTTTTTCATTTTGCTATACGACAATAAAAAACTTTCACTTTTATTGCGAGATGTAAGAATTTATGATCTATCAATATTGTGTTCTTATTATTGTGTTCCATTATTTATGAAGATTAGCAAGTATTTTCTTTATTTTTTACATTTTTGTTTTTATGTATCATTTTTATTTTTCTTTTTAAATATAGAGTAACGAGAGTTCATAATCAAAATTTGATATTTGATATTTGACATGAACACGGAAGGAGTAAAAGGTAGCAAACAAAATATTTATGGCACGCGGAAAATCGTTGAAGACAGTGTATGAGTTGGAAACTTTGGAATAATTGGCCCACCTGACCATAAAGAATGTGGTTCCTCTTTCTTTCAAATTTTTGCCAAAGGATACTTTTGTAATTTCACGCATAACCAACGTAAAGGGTATAGTTGGATTTGTGGCAGCTCGCAAGTTGCAATACTGTAAAAAGTATTTCTATTTAATGGAAAACTAGATAGATGGCCCACGAGATTGGAGAAATTAATTTTATATTTGTATAATATTTGTTTTTAATGATTATTTACTTTAAAAATTATAAAAAAGTTATTTGTTAGTATTTTAAAGATTATATATACATTTTTTGAAAAATTTATTTATATAAAGAAGGTAAGGTTATTTGTTAGATCTCATTTTAAAGGTCTTGAAAAAAATTTACTGTTTCTATATTTATTTTTTTAAAAAAATTTATTTATAGATGAAATTACGTATTTATTAAATAAATCGAATTATATAAGCAATTAGAAATATGTTGATAAGTAGCAATGACATGAATTTGTATGTCAATATAATATGAAGATATAATTATTCTACAGTTGGTAAATAATTTTAAAAAATAATTTTGCAATATCAAGATAATATTTTCTTTTATTTTGAAAATAATATTGGGAATTATATTGGAAAATAATATCGGTTTACAGATTTTATCATGTTTTATTTTGCTATATCAAGAAGTTGTTCTCTTTTACCAAGGTAATTACTTCGGAAATAATACTGCTTACCAAATATTCTTATGTACATTAAATTGTACTATATTAGAAAATAGTTTTCATTGCAAATTTACCTGCCACGTCAATATAAAAATAAGCAAAAAAATTTTCGCTGAGAGTATGACACGTGTTAGTCCTGCTTTCTCATTAGTAGTTTTAATTGATTATAGATAGATTCTAATTTTTTTCTAAAGTTAATTCTTTGGTTAAATTATTAGAAATTGACTTTTTGATTGAGTAGAAGAAATTACGATCATTTTAAGACTACAAAAAGTGATTATTTATAATTTATCAAATAAATGTACACTATAAATGCAAGATTGACTTAATAAAAATTGTCAAACAGTGAAACTATTTCATTTGAGAATGTCGTGATTATTTTTAGGTTCGATCTCTCTCATATTGGTCTCTTACTACATCCCTATTACCTATATTGTACTTCTGTCGTTTCACTATATTTGTTCTTTTTGACTTTTAACATAATTCATTGTGTTATTTGATCATTTATATATTGAATTATGTATATCTAACAATTATAAAAATTAATATTATAAAAAATATACAATTAAACAATTCAAAAAAATCATACATAACTATAATTTTTCCTAAATATTAATTGCAATATACAAATTAAACTTAAACGAGAAATATATTCAATAATTATAATGGAGTAAACATTTTTGAATGAAGGAAGCATGAGGAAGAGGTGGTGAGAGATTGGATCGCTATCAATAAAAGCAGCAAAAAGGGACCAAATATGAGTTATGGCTTTGCCACGTTCTCTTCTTTCCCTTTTCCAATTATTGATCTTAGAGTATTCGCTATTCTTTCCCTCAATTATAGACAAATATCTCAAATTCAAATCAAAAACAAAATTAAATTAATGGAAACATAATAGCAAAAGTGCAAAACTCGTTTAATTTAATCAAATCTAAGTAAATCCTTAAATTATCTTAATTAATCTCAACTATCGCTTTTTGACTAATTAAACGTAACAATAAATTTAACACTAAAAACTCAATAGAAATGAGGTGGAAGGTCGAGATTTGAACCCGTGTTTTAAGATTTCGATAAATGTCATGTTTAGCTAACATACAAAATCAAACTAATAGTTAAGATGCTAAAATATGTTAAATTCTTCTCAGAAATTAGGTAAATAAGTAAGCCTAATGAATTAACTATTTCATAACAATCACATGTATTAATGGATTCCATATAATCAATTAACCTAACCAAAAATCAAATCAACATATTATTACTAATATAATGTCGGCTAATAAGAAAACACTTGACACTATTGAATCTAGGTGAACAAAGTTTTCATAAGTCATTTCAAGAAGTAGCCAAACCGTCCAAATAATACATGGGTCAACGAAATATAATACAATCCTATAAAATAAATTTTCTCTCTGTAGAAAAATTGTTACACTTTTTATTTTAATCCATTTATATTAACTTTACAATATTTTTAATTTAGTTAATATGCTCGTCCTTCTCAAATTCTTATTCACATATTTTTCCCTCTCGCTTACCAAAACTTATCATTCGGAGGATTAATCTCGAGCCGGAAGACTCTTTAGCCACATTTTTGTATGGATATGGGTTGTCGCCTTTCTTTCTTCCCCGGACTCTAATTGTAGTATTTCTATGGACGAATATACTAAATACGATAATGGTGATAAATTATAAATTTTTATACTTACTTCCTCCGTTTCAAAAATGCTTGTAATATTTGCTTTTTCACGCAGTCCAATATACTAATTTAACTCTTAATATCTCTAATTACATATAATAAAAAATTATAAAAATTTGATATTAATAATCTTTGTAATAAGACGAATCAAACAAGATCACCCTTGACTATGTTTTAATTTATAGGTTAAAAATTAATTATAAATTAAGAGTGGTGAATGAATAATTTATATTATCTAATGTTGCAATTAATATGAAACGAAGAAAATATATCAATTTTTAATGTGACAATCTCTTAAAAACAAGAAGTATGGTGACAACCAAAAGAAGCAAGGGCCAAGGAAGTGGAGCCACAAGGCAGAGACAATACAGAATCAGAATGGGGTATGAGCAAACAACAGCTGGATCATTTGTAAAGTTGGTTCACGAGCTGCGGTGGCCTCTATTCTATGATTTCTATCCTTTGAATCTTTGATGAACTTATTCAAAGGTTTCGTTTCTATGAGATGAGCTGGAGTTTCTTTTTGCTGCTACGATTATTATTGAACCTTATTGTCCTTTGGAGTTTGGACCCCACTCAAATACATATTTCTTATCAAGGAACCAACTCAATCAAAAGGTTAAACTGATGATTGAGATCCCAGGATATATTATATACTCTAACACTTATACGAGAGCCTTTTGGGCTAGAAGTGTGGATGCAGCACAAGCTCTTCTCATACATAGTGCAAAATGTTTCACTTACAAAGTCAAAGAATATATGTGTGATATATTCTAACATATATATATATATATATATATGTATATATATATATATATATAAAGTTAAATGAGATCTTATATATTTAAATCATTTAATCAGATATTTTTATTATATTAGAATTTTAAAATATTGAATTATACATATATAATATATAAGTTAGCCAAGTAATGTATTGGATTAAGTAAAAAATCAAATATAATAAGTATATTATGTAACAATACATTGTATATATACAAGCATGATGCTAGTGTCTACCATTTTTGCGAGTTTGTTATCATTAATCAAAGTTTTTCATTACATATATATACACTCTTATTTTTATGAGTTTGTTAGTGATAGTAATAGTTTTCTTCATAACATATATATGTATTAATATCGGTAGCAATTTTCGCAAGAATAAAAAGTGTACTAATTTTTCTAACTTTGTAATAAGCTCTTGGCACTAGCCATTACTTAGCATCAATACACCCCATCGATTCCTTGCATATATAGTTGCATACTTATAGCAAGTACTATAGCTTAATTTAGTAGTTTCACTTTTTTTTTTTTTAAATGATTTAGTAGTTTCACTTAGCTAGCACTTTATTTTGCTTTAAATTAAGATTGTAAATTTAAATCTTACTTTATAATTTAAAACTAGAGATTTTCTACGCATTCTCCTCCGGTCGACCATGCACTTTAATTAGCTTTAGATTTCCTTCGTTATGAAATACTTGATAAATTAGACTTATTACGACTAAATAATATGTAAAAAAATATTGTCAAATGAAATTTTATTTAAATTATTTAATAGTATACTTTTATAATATCAACTTTTTATATCTTTTTATATCCCATATAAATAATCAATTCTCACGAGTAGAACTTTTGAGAGTTAATAGAAAATATTTCGGATTCCTTTCTTATGTCTTAACTCCTAAGTCCTAACCGTACCGGCATTTACGAAGGATTTTTATTAGGTAATTATTGTGGGAAAGTTTTTGATATACTTAGATTTTTTAAAAAAGAGAAGAACACATAGAAAATGAAGGAAACAACTGGATTTAGTGGAGAATGGTGGACATTAACATCTTTCAAATACAGACTATATTATGATCCCTATCTAATTATTTTGGTCGGTCACTTGAATTGATGCTTTTAGTAGCTAGTCTCATTACCATTTTCTTCTAAATTACTTCTCATTTTAGTTTATCCGACTAATTTTATATGGTAATTATCTTATCTTTTTTTTAATTTCGTTTATAAATTTATTGTTTCTCCATCTTAATCAATTATTATTATCATCTATTATTTTTCAACTCAATCAATTCTCATTTTCACTAATTTATACATTGCGGCTAACATATAAGAAGAAATATAGACAAGTGGAATCTTGTATGAATCATGATCTAATCACATACTTTCATTATATCAAATTTTTATAATTTTAGTTAAGAATATTTTAAGATAATAAATTATTATAATTACGTAATGACTAATTAAAAAATGATATATAACAAGTATAATGAAGAGAGTAATGAAAAAAAGTAAATGAAAAGCAACAATTGAATTTTATGAATGTGACTTGTGATAGAAAAATTAAAAGCCGTGGCTCTCTTTATTTGACTCTGACCTTATAAAGTTTGTTACAATATAATAATGTCATAAATTTTGTGATGGAAAAAATTGTAGCATGAACCAACCAAAGCACAAATCAATTAGCAGCTAATTGTAAATCGACAAGATGAAATTTAACTGAAAATTAATTAATTAAATTTGAATAAATATAGCAAAAGTAAGTGTCAAATGATTCTAGGGTTGAGACTAAATTTTTTAAAGAAGAAAAGGCAGATAAATGACTAGCTAGTATGTTATACTCCCTTCAATTTACCACTAATGTACCATTTGTTTTTTAGACTCTATTTATCTCTTAGTGTTAATTTGTATTTTATTATTAATCTATAAATTAAAACATAGTCAAATGAGATCTTATTTGATTCGTCTCAATACAAGGATTATTTATATTAACTTTTTATAATTTTTAATTATGTACAATTAAAGATATTAAGAATTGAATAAGTATATTAGATAGATTGTATAAAATAAATGGGACATTAGTAGTATATTGAAGAGAGTAATTAATAACAAACTACTAATTCGTAGTTAATCGATGTCAAGATATATGATTATTAATAGGCATATATGTATTTCTATCGTTCTTAGTTTTTGATGACATTTTTCTGACAATATATCATTGTGGAATATATCAATCTTAAATCATAGAAACAAAACCGATTAATTATGTGATTTTGAAAAAATTAAAAACCAATGTAAATGTAGCCCTCAAAGAAGGAGTGTTAGAAGGTAGTTGGAAACATTAATTGACTTCAACTACTCATGGACTTTTGTAATGATGCACTAATTAGTAATTAGCACTTGAAAAATTCCCTCTTAATTGATGAGTGGAATTGGTTAGGAACTTTCCATAAATATTACAACTAGGATGACTAAAGCATGTTAAGAGCAAGACGTTGTTTGGTAGAAAAAGCTATTTTAGGAAGCAAGAGCCACCCAATTTAGTTAGCTATAGATGTGTCCACTTAAATATTGGCCTTAATTAGTGCAAATAAGTCATCACTTATTTGTTGGATCCTTTTTTGCTTATGCAATACCTTTCCTTGACCAAGGTCTATGAAGAGATAGGGGCTTTTAAAATATTACAAATTCTTTTCAGATATAGTCTCTTTGAGAAATCATTTTTAATTGGGTCGACTTACTATATATTTTTTAAAATATTGTAAGTAGGCAATAATAATGATGTAGGTAGACATTTAAGATATTAAAAATAGGCATTAAGAATACGATAAGTAAGCATTAATGATAATGTAAGTAGGCATTAATCTTTATTGCGGTGGACTTAAAATACGTCTCTCAAAGCGACTAACTGTTAAAATATAGTATATTTTAAAAAATATATATAAATCATCATTTATTTTATATAATTGATGTAATCGTAGTACTTGTTTTTTGATCCAAATAACATATATATTTTCAATTTGTATATAACAAGATATTTGATTTATTTAACATAACAAACTTGTAAATAGTCAAAAACAACACCGTCCCCTAATAAAGTCACATACAAGTAATTTTTGACTTACAAATTACTATATGAGATGGTATCATTTTGATATTCACTCCATACATAGATTAAATTGCTCCACTAAAACAAATTAAGAGAATACAATGAACCTTTCTGTATTGAGTTTGTGTCAGTGAAAAATAATCTCTAATAAGAGTAATTATTTTCAAATTAATTCTAAGATTAAATCTCATCTATAAAGCTTTACATATATAAAGTATAAAGTTAGAATATTAATTGAAATATATATAAATATTCAAAACATGGCAGATATGTGCAGTAATAATTCCATTTTTCATTATTCATTTTACTTATACATTCATATAATTAGTTTGACAACTTAGCATATTTCATCATGATTACATAAATGACAGCAAGACCTTCGATTTAAAAAGGAATTAAAATTGACATTTTGTTGACATGGAAATCAACAATTAAATTAAGCAATAATAAGTTGACATGAATATAAGAAAAGAAAAAAAGAAAAAGTCTATATCGTGAACAAGAGTCAATTAATATAAAGGCCATAATACTTTTCTATCTTATCACTTGTTTTAATTTTATTTTCATACTTTTGACAAGTCAAAATGTTCATCAACTTGTTTAGTAGGTTGTGACTCATGATTTCAAAGTTCAATTATATTAGTCACACTTGCTATCTATCCTTATAAGTACAAAGGTAATCCTATGTCTAAGTTTCTATTCATTTCTAAGAGATTGCAACAATATGACATTGCACGAGTATTAAGAAATTAATTATAATAATATTGTATGAATTAGAATTAAAACGAGAAAAAATACATATATAAAAATTAATAAAAGTAGTGAAAATGATGCCCAAAAAGAAATATAACAAAGTTCAAAGAACATATATTTAAAATAAAAAAATGTTACAATTGAGAATAGAGAAAATATATTTCATTCAACTTTAAAAATCTTCTCATGATACAATAATAAAGGTAAATTAGAATATTAGGTTGGATATTATTTTTCTTGATTTAAAATAATTTCTGAAGTTGTATTGTTCTTATCATTTAGAAAAAATATAAATAAATAATAAATTCAAGAAATGCTTAGCAAACTTCACCTTTGTGACTACGTACATAACCCTTCTCATATACAAATAATTCTTATATAACAATTGAATATATTTTAAGAAGGTTGTGGAGATAAATGAGGTTTGAAAAATCTTAAGTTCTTTGATTAGTTTAATGGCAAATTTTATGTATGTCATATTAGGTTTTCCACTTTTTGTTATGCTGAATATTTAATCCAGTTTGGTTCAGAATAAATCATAAATGAACAAACAAATATTTAAAAGAACAATTAATTTAATGGATGACATAAAAAGAGATATTAAGTTAATAAATAAGATGGAAATGAAAATCAGAAATATTATTTATGCATAAAAATAATAATATAGCAAATTATTAAGATAAATAAATGTAGCTATTAATTTAAAACAAGGAGTTTTAACTATTAAAATTAAGCACAATTATTTGATAGTCCATACTCCATAAGTCCATATGATTTTAGAAAAAGGTTTGGAGCAAAGTTGCATAGGGTGGATCGCTACTACCTACTTCCATTACCACTAGATTTTTTCAAAAAAAATATAACAAAATGTATGAATATAAGATTATAGACAACGTTCAAACAACGCATTGCTGTCTTGTTGTCTTCTTTTGCCCATTGCAAACTTCCAAGAGGCGCATTATCTAATTAATCTTCTAATCTATTGATAGTTTGAAAAGTGTATTATTTCAGTTGAAGTAAATATTATCTTTTTTGAATAATTTTAAATTTGATTACAACAAATAATGCATAAACCTATTTCATTCATTTTACTTTTTGATTTTAGGTCGTATAAAGCAAAATATTTAAGATGCGTTGATGAGGTTGAATTAAAGCAAAATATTGTATAAGTAGTTGTGTAAGTAATGAGCATACATTAAGTAATTATTACTATCTCCGTTTTTATTTAATATTCTCATAAAAAATATTTATGAAAATTAATTAAGAAGAGTTAAATTTCTTAGTTAATAAATATATTATTTTATTAAATAATAAAATTAATGATGATGATGAAAAAAGAACGAGTATAAGTCTTAAGCTATGTATAATGTGGATACATTTACAGTACTAGTACATTTATTAAGGTAACTAGTGAAGTAATATATTGATAAGAAAATCTTAAGTTGGCCTTGAAATTTTAGGCTTTTTACCTTTTAATAAAGCAACAAACTAATTAAGATAATTAGTTTTATGTATGTTTTTTTATAGAACTAATTAATAAAGGTAGTTAATATTTAATAACAATTTTAGTAAGTTAAAATTGAAGTCATTTTATTTGATTAAGTAAGTTTTACTAACTCTTTCAATTTAATCAACTCACTTCAAATGTTTAATACTCCTTAGTCCTTACCACAATGTAATTCTATTATTAAGTTATAAATAATTTTTATGAATAATTATCAGAATAGAATAATATCTCTAGTACGTATATATCATTTATTCTAATAATAATTGAAGTACCCCTTCCCCCTTTTTCTCTTTTTTCTATATCTACTTCTATGTTTGTGTTCCTTTGAGGAGAGGACAAAGGACGTGAGCTTGATGGGACAATTACATTAACAATATTCATTCCCAAAAGCTCAAATTATAAATTTGGTACTACAAATATACTTCCTCCGTTCCATAATTGTTGCTACATTTGCATGGGCACGGGAATTAAGAAAAGTGATTGATCTACACTGTAGCTGATTGTTTACTTTATAGAGTATAGTATTTTATTATTGTTAATTGAAAAAGAATAAGGAAAAATAGGTTGTTAGGTTACTTTATAGAGTATAGTATATATTTTATTATAGAGTATAGAGTATAGAGTAGGATAAAAATAGGGGTAGATAGAACTTTAAATGATTGTTTTATTACTAAAAACGGAAATGTAGCAAGTAATATGAAATTGCCAAAAATAGAAAATGTAGCAAGTATTATGGAACGGAGGAAGTACTATTTCATGTGTCATCCATTGACTATGTAAGTTCTTATCAAAATTTAAATCAAACAAGGGAAAATATAACCATCCACCCTTTATGTGTGCGACAACAAAATAATAATTAATAAATAGCTTAAATTTCATGTTTAAATTTTGGTATAAAATAATAATTAAAAAATACGACAACAATAAGAATATAATAACGTATAGAGAGATGAAAAATACAATAAATTATTTAATGTATCAACTAATTTGAAACTGTGGAACTATATATACGTAAAAATTTCTTATCTTTTTTCTGAAAGATTCAATCTTGCACAATAACTTATGTCACATTAATAATAAATAGGTCAAAGCTCTGAATTAAGTAGAGAATAAGAAAAAATTGAATTTTTAATCTAATCAGATATCAAAATTATTAAAAAGTAAAAAAAAAATTACAACGGTAGCATAAAAAAAGTGTGTTTATAATAATTTGGTGTGGGTGCATGGGGACAACAAATTTTCCTGCACATAATTTGCATGGTGTGTAGGTAACAACTGAATCATACACTTATTATCTATACTCATAATCAACAGGCATCTTCATATGAATAGCTTAAATTTGTTTAAAGTGATTGCACAAAAAGTTATTATAATTTGCATGCTAATTATGTGTGTTTTTTCGTAATAATTGTCTCATATACAATCATACTCCTATAAACGGAAATTAAATAGGAGTTGTAATTGAATTCATGATTTAAAAAGAGGATATATATATATATATATATATATATATATATATATATATATATATATATATATATATATATATATATATATATATATATATATATATATATATATATATATATGTATATGTATATATATATATATATATATATATATATATATGTATATGTATATATATATATATATATATATATATATATATATATATATATATATATATATATATATATATATATATATGTATATATATATATATATATATATATATATATATATATATATATATATGACTAAAATGGATAAAACATTATTTTTGAAGATTTCATCCAAATCTATAGAAATTAAGGATATCGAAATCATGAGCATCAACATGTAGGTTTCATTCTTTATAGTAGATTTAAGGACACGATCTGGGCGATGCTCGAACAAAATTTCTACAAGATTCCTATCTATCAAATTGTCGCTAATACTTAATTTTTTTTATATATATAGTTGTATGATTTTAGGCTTTTATAGGTTGCCAATTATCATAAATCTATAATTCAAAATGTATAATAATGTTTGTATAATGTCATGACATAATTTCAACACCCTAATAATAACATTTGATTTTCAGTAGCTTACATATTCGTGTATTATTAACATTTCTAAAAAAATCACTCAATTGAAAATACTCCTTAATAAAGCTAGGTTTTGTACTTTTAACAAAAACGGCAGTAATATTAGATGTTTGTACATGTTACATGTATGATTCATAAAGACAAATTTTATAATGCTTCTAGTGGTAGATCTTAGGCCTGTCAAATTGATTAGGTTAGATCGGATTGAATTCGAATTTGAATCATATATATGTTAGAAGGTTCAGGTCATGTTAACAAGTTGATCGGGTCAAACTTTTACCAGGCGTAGTGGATCTATCCACCATAATTTCACAAAAAATAAATTTTTTACCGTAAAATTTATAAAAAATCTAAAAAATAATATTAAGAAATCAATTTTAACTATTAAACTGTACCATTAAAATTTTTTAAATTCGCCTCTGAATGCTTATAAAAATTTGGCATGAGAACATGGAGACAACAAAATAATGTTGAACATAATAAGCATGATTTATTGGCAACAACTGAGGCATAGAATTATTGTTTTCACTTGTATCCAATATAATAGACATGTTCATATGAATGACTTACATGTGTTTAAAGTGAATGTAAAAAGTTAATTTACATGCTAATTATAAATTTTGAATTGACCTTTTTTCACCAATCACAAATGAATCATACATTTATACTTTTATTTCAGCATTCCTCGATTATTTTATCTTACAAATCATATTAATTTTTCTTATTTTCACTCTAATTGTATTTGAGCTATTTTTTCAAAATTAATAGAGTATCTTACAAATAGAAGTGTTCATTTTGATCATCGAATTTGTTTTAAATTAAATATTAAGGGTCAGTTTGAAATTAAATTTTGTGTCCATATTATTTTTTTATATAATTATAAATTATTTTTAAATTGATTAAAATAAAATTTAATTAAAAATTCAAATAAATTTCAAATAATTAAATATATTTTAAACACCACTAGATACAAGTATTAGAACAAATTAAAATAGACAAACAAGACTGAAGTCACTACACAATTAGGCTTACACAATTAGGTATCGTCAGCTGAGGAGGAATAGTGTCGTGTGTCGCATTTCATGGTTTGCACGTAACCTAATACTCGTACGTAGCAGTTCAGCAGTTGGCCTTGTCCCCTTTTGTTTTTGATTTGACATTGGCCGCCTCTTATTTTTTTCTATACTTTTCAGCTTTTAACACTTTTATACCAGCATTATTATTTTTTATACGAGTTTAACGGTATCAAATATTATTAGACTAGTTATATTTGACTTTTATAAATTTAAATATTATTTTAATAATTTATATTTTTAATTATATATATTTATATATTAAATTATAAAATTAATATTATAAATATATATGATTTGATGATTTGAAAAAAAATTACTTAATTATTCTCTCTATATATATATATATGTATATGATATTTTTTATATATATTTGCTGTATATAAAAATAAATTTAAATTATAAATAGTAATATTAATAATTATATTGAATCAAATACTAGTATTTAAAAAGGGAGTAGGTACTTTACTAGTATTTTTATACGTTCATTTTTTGACTCTTAGTAGAAATAAATAATAATAGAGCAGTTGCATAATTGACCAGAGTTTTTGATGATATTATTGACAATTGGCCAGTTAGGATTTGGAAATTGCCTCTCACCGAGTCATCACCGTCACCGCATGCATTTTAACAAATTTGAAAAAAGATGTTTTGATCTAAAAATTAATTTGTTGAAAAATATAAACTCCATTGATTGTTATTATAATGGTATAGTTATTGAAATAATTTTTATACGATGATCAAGATAATATAAATTTAATAAGTTTTTTTTTTTTTGAAGTGAATAAGTTTGAAATTAAGAGGTTTAAAAAATTTAAATTTTTAAGAGTTGACTACCTCTTAGTTTTATGTTTATAACAATCTTAAAAACAGTTTTCAATGCACACTAAATGCTATTTAAATTGCTACTTTATCAAATAATAAGATATTTATTAAATATTTTAATCTATTAAACCACTAAAATCTATTTAAAATTTTAAACGCAATACACTCGGAATATATATTGAAATGTCAACTTCCCTAGATATTACATTTCATTGCTTGAAGAGTTGAAGTATCAGAGGAATCTTTTAGAGTGTGCGAGGTGATCAACCGCATAAGACTTCCTCTTTCTCCTGTGTATTAAAAAAGTTAATCAAAAAAATATGTTACGTTTACTAATAAATAAAAATATTTATTATAAATAAGGCGTAAATCAAAAAATTTTGCACAGCGCCCCCAAATTTTTCTAAACGATCCTGTGAAGTATCAGTTAATTAATCAAAATAAACTTAATTCTTTCAATAGATTAGAGTTATAGTCTTATAAAAAAAACTCTATTCTCCCACATAAAAATAAAACAAACAATGGAAATTTCTAGCAATTAGCTATACGTACAAAAGCCTTGATTATTTGGTCAAATGATATGTCAAACATAATTACACTGAGTTATTGACCCTATTAAAATATAAAAAAGAAGAGAATATTAGAGGGTTTACAATTTACACAATTACATTATTAATTAATAAAATCATTAAATAATCCATTTAAAGCCTTAAAACCTAAAGGACGTTACAAAATTATAGAATATGTACCAAATACGTACGTAGTTATGGGCTGTTATTAGGGCAGTACTATAGTTTAGTATAAAACTAGATTCTAGTCGTGCTATGTATGGTTTTATCAAATTTTTTGACATATTTTTATAAATTAAGAAATTAAAATTTTAAAAATAAATTGTACATGATAGTTATATTTCGTTTCACTCTGAACAGCTGTATATATTATGTACATTATATCATATTTTGCATTGTGCACAATATAATTATATATATACTTTTATTTTTTTTATTTTGAATAAAAGAGCAAATGATTCATACTCTGAGTACAATACGAAATTATGAATTTTTTTAATAAAAATAACATACCAATTTTTGCTAACAAAAATAACTATTTGCATTAATTTATAGAAGTATTAAATATTATTACTATTAGTAACACACTTTAAAATCAATATAAATACATAAGAAAATGTAAAATTATTTTATTAGTTTAAACGAGAAAGATAATTTTTTCTCATAAAAATAAAGTAACTTAAATAAAGATAGTCACAACCTAAATTATATTAGAATTAATCATTGCATTTAAGTAATCAAGAGTATAAATAACAAAAACAAATCCTAATAAAAGTAGACTATGTTTTAACCATCTTAAAATATCTAATACACTAAATAATATTAATTTGATTAATAAAATTGAAAAAAATTTATAAATAATTGAAATAAAAGAAATATAATATATAGTTTTTAATACATTAAATGCGATTTGACCTGAAAAGTAGAAAAATAATTAATAAAAATAATAATATACTCAAAATAAGAAAGAAGTAAGTCAAAGATAATCATAATAACAATTACATTACAACTAAAATTTAGAGGGAAAATTTTTAATATAAAAGTGATGTATAAGCAATTTTAAAAAATGATAATGTCAACCCTGTTTTATTTTAATAATAGTTATAAATTTAGAATATTTTTCGTGTTAAACTGACAAGTGACAACAACCGTTAAAAGATTGATTAATATTACCCGTTCGTTTAAAACATTAATCTATTACTCGTTTAATATTTTAAATTATATTAATGGTCAAAAGCTACCTTAACTACATTTACTTAATAGAAGTATTTCTTAGGTACCCTTTATTTCTTTTATAATTTACTTATTGGATCGTATTTTATTGTATATTTTAAATTTTAATATCTCTAAATATATGTTAAAAAATTATAATAAAATCTTACATGAACATACACATATAATTATAATATATCACTCAAAAATCTTATATAAAATAAAATATTTTAAATTTTAAAGTGGACAAATAAAATGAAATGAATAATAGGATTCATTGTTTTGATGATTTCATCTATAGCTCATATACCATTATACATAAGTATATAATCATTGTTAATGTAGAGGGTGCAACAGAAATGGTCAGCTATTCAAGTTAGAATAAAGAGTATTTAACTTAATTAATTTATTTATGGTGAGCTATAATTTATTGTTAAAATAATTAATTAGTACTTTTAATTAGGTCGGTCACATTCGCATGCTACATGTGGTCCTAAAGAAGGATATAACAATGCAACATATAATGGTTCTAGAAATTTAAAATGATTGGCATTATCGTACGGTAATGAAGCAATTTAAAAACAACTTCTGAATCTTAGAAGAGGTTTTCTGTAAAGTACTCACTATGCCCATTTAATTTACACCTTATTCAAAAATATAAATATTAATTTATAATTAAATATCAGTAGAGTTATAAAATAAATAAATAAGATTAAAAGAATAAATATATTTATCGATAAGATTAAAAGAAATAGTAGAAACAATTGCTAAAAAAGTAAAGAGGGTAAAAAAAATAAAACATCTAAAATAAAAATTAATACAATTGGAAAATATAGTATACAGTTGTCTTTTACAAAAAAAATAAATCTTGGCTTGAGGCCATTGTAAAGAGTTTATGAGTTTATAAAGAAATGTTTAAAATAATTGTTAATATTAATCATAATATTATATTGTATTTATACAAGAAAAAGAAATATATAAAATATTACATAGAATAATATAAATACTAAAAACAAAGATTACATGCAGTATTATAAATTATTACAAGATAAAATATTTATATTCCTAAGATAATCATCATATCAATAGAGTTATCTTGATTGATATGTTGAGATTAAAATGATATGCAATGATATTCTCTATTATTCCCCCTGAAGATGGGAAAGTATAATATTGAAGAATAAGCGATAATAAGCACGAACATAGTTAGAGAAGAGAGTTTGTCATGACATGTTTTATTGAAGTAGTCGGTGGGAGAGCACTTGAATTTGAAAGGTTTGATGATGATGATGTGTTGATATCGTGTTATGGTGATTATATAAAAAAAAGTTTCACAATGGTGATATTAAAAAAAAAAAAAAAAAAAAAAGCTTCTCTATTAGCCATATGTATACTACTATTATGTACAGCCTAAACACATTACAAGGAACATATTACAAACACATTTAGCTATAACTTGTTTTCTTTTATTATAATCAAATGTGTTATTATTTGATTTTTAACATTTAATGATGCACCATTTTAATTTTCAATATCTCTAGTATTGTTTGGTAATATTATATATAAAAACCTAATATAAATATAATATACATTTAAATGAATAAAATAATTTTTTTTTAATTATATTTAAACTTATAAAATAAAAATAAAATATAAACTAAAACTTATATACATAGTGTTAAAAAATACATAAGACATTTAAACAGGAAAGAGTATTATTCAACCAAGACTTATGGTTGGAACTAGTAATACACATGGTGCAAAATCTTAATTTATCGGCCAAGTTGATCTCAATCTATCTTAATTAATCTTTTTTGAACAAATATTTACTTTTGGTAGAGAATTCAAAAATATAAAAAACCTATATCACACTTTTTTACTACATTATTTAAGAGAAGTATTAATATTTTACTTTTTTAGGGTATGTTAGAGAATTTACATGCAAAAGCAGATACAATTAATATTTTTATATGCGGTAAAATCGCATTTTTTTTAACAAATGTTTTAAATTTATTATTGGTAAAGAATTGAAAAAAATAAAAAAAAAACATTAAAAAAATATACTTTTTTGACAACATAAATAGAAAGAGAGGTATTAATATTTTAATAACCATCATCATCATCATCCAACCCACTATATCCCGCTCATAGAAAAAAAACTATGGACAGGGTTTGGAGAGGGAAAGACGGCGGCAACTCATACCCATAGAGGAGAGCGCGGCCAAATGAGTCCCCTAACTCGAGAAAGATACGGAGACGTAGCTATATGGAAAAAAGACCTATAAAAGAAAAAAAGTAGACCCACCTACAAAATAAAAGGGGACAAAAAAAATAATAAAACTAATAAAAGAAACGAGAGGAGCAGAATGGCAAGAACCTACGAGGACATCAGTAATCTAAAACATGAATATGACGCCTCCAACTACCCATATCCCTAGTCAGGCCCTCGGAGAGGTTTAGCTTCCGCAAGTCAACTTTTATCTGCTCATCCCAAGTTCTCCCGGGTCTTTCCCGACTCCTCCTACCCTCTACTATAATGCTTTTTACTCACAGGGGCGGCGAGAGTCTTTCTCCGCACATGACAAACTATCTCATTCTAATTTCACGCATTTTTCCCGAAATAGGGGTTACTCCTAGTTTGTCTCTAAACACTTGGTTCCTAATTCGATCCATCAATGTGTGCCTACACATCCACCTCGTCATACGCATTTCTATAACTTCCATCTTATGTTCAAAAAACTTCTTAACAGGGCATCATTTGGTCCCATATAGCAAGGCAAGCTTGATAGTCGTCCGGTAGCATTTTCCTTTTAACTTGCTTGGAAATTTCCTATCTCATAGCACCGCGGTGGCTGCACGCCACTTGATCCAACCCGCTTGTATGTGATGGTTTACATCTCCGTCAATCTCTCCATCCCTTTGAATGATCGATTCCGAATACTTGTACTTGGTCGTACATTTAACAACTGCTTCTCTAGACACCTCTGGTTCACCTACCGGTGCTGTCCCACTAAAGTCACATCGTAGATACTCAGTCTTCGTACGACTAATGCACAACCCTTTACCTTCTAAAGCTTCCCTCCACTCATCCAATTTATTACTAATATCCTCTCTAGTTTCTGCTACCAGCACTATGTCGTCCGCGAAAAGCATGCACCATGGTACCGTCTCCCAAATAGATTGAGAAATCTCTTCCATAAGGACAGTAAAAATGAACGGGCTTAGAGCCGATCCCTGATGTAGCCCAACTTTAACCGGGAAAGGCTCTGTTATCCCCACTGGTGTTTGAATGTTAGTCAACACTCTATCGTACATATCCCATATAGCCTCAATGTACACTGAAGAAATACCTCTAGCCTTGAGGCTATCCCAGATGACGCCTCGTGATATGCTATCATATGCTTTCTCCAAGTCAATGAACGCCATATGTAAATCCTTCTTTCGCTCCCTATATATCTCCATCAGTCTCCTCAAAACATGATTTGCCTCGATTGTTGACCTTCCTGGCATAAAACCGAATTGGATCTCTCTAATCACCGTTTTCTGTCTAATTATCTTCTCTATCACCCTTTGCCACAATTTCATTGTGTGGCTTAAAAGTTTGATAAATCTATAGTTCCCACATACTTGTGCATCGCCTTTGTTTTTAGACAGAGGTATTAGTGTGTTGTTCATCCATTCTTCTGGCATCCTATGTGTCCTCAAAATCGTATTAAACAGGTTCGTCGGCCAACGAATGTCCTCTTCTCCTAAACCCCACCACACCTCAATCGGGATGTTATCTGGCCCGACTACCTTCGTTCTCCCCATCTTTTTGAGAGCTTCTCCTACTTCTCCTGTGGTAATAGCACTCGCTGACCCATCTTCCAGTGGTCATTGGACGTTAGGAAAAAGCTTATCCTCCTTCTTTGGCCCCCTAGACTCATTGAGTAGCTGAGAGAAATACTGGAACCATCTGGCTTTGATGTTCTCTTGTCTCAAGAGGACTCGTCCTCCTTCATCCTTGATGTATTTCACTGCCTCTGAGTATTGTCGCTGCTCGGACCTAGTCCTTGCCAACTTAAAAATCTGCTTTTCCCCCTCTTTAGTATCAAGCTTCCGAAAAAAATCCTTATAAGCACGGTTTTTTGCCTCCGTTACCGCTTTCTTTTCTGCTCGCTTTGCTTCTTTATAGCTCACTCTATTTTCTATCCTATCCTCCTCTTCCGTGTATGCCATAAGTTTTTTAAATCTTCTATTTTTATTCTTTATCTTCTTTTCAACCTCCTTATTCCACCTCCACGACTCTTTGAACAATTTTAATTTACCGGACAACATTAACCACCACTTCTAAATCAACAATAATTTGAGTAGGATTATAATTAAACTAGTTAAATCAAGTGCAAGCATGAGATAATTGCTTGACTTGCTTTACACTTTTATTCAAATTTCAATTAAAGCTTATTGTTTTTTTGAATATATTCCTATTAATTATTATATGATCAGTGATATACGTTTTATATATCCTTTAGTAGTACTGTGCTTCTTTTTTTCGAATATATTCCTAAATTTTTGTTTTATTATTATATTATCTACAATGTTTGTAAATTGTTCAAATATGAACAAATTTAAATCCGTTTTTGAAAATCTTAAATTAAGTCAAGGTCGAGTAAGAGTTCAAGCAATTCACGAGTGATATGGCTGATTTAGTGCCGTTCGTAGTATTGTGTGACCGCTAGAAAAATTGAAAGAAATGAGTCCTCTTTATAATTAGCATTAAGAACATAGACGTGTCGTATAATTCTTAAATGATAAAAAAACTACTCATAAATTGCAAATTTTTAAATCTAGGCCCTAGATAAATGTCTATCTTGCCTATGGTCAAAAACGATCCTGCTGACTGGACATACATTTTGAAGATGCGGAGACTTTTAGAAAAATAAATTAAAACCCATGGCTATAATATTAAAAATAAAATAAACCAATCCGAAAAATAAAAAAAATATAGAGCGGGGTTTCTTAGCTGGAAATAGCGGGAACTAGCTGTCAGTTGTACAACGGTTGATCCCTCCAATACGCTCTTAAACGTCGCCGTTTAACTGTCAAGTTATATTTATTTACGCGCCTTTGTCTCAGACTCTCAGTCTCTTTTTTTTTCCCTTAAATTAAAAAGCTGTTCTTTTTCTTTATTTTTCTTTGAAAATTAATTAATTTGAAGTATTTCTAAATTTTCCCATGACAGCTGGATCCTCTCAACAAATTCTGAAAAACAAAAAGTACTCAAATTTCAATACATTGGAAGGATTAATGTTTGTTTATGTTTAATGATTAATTGAAATCAGAGCCTTTTGGTTGGTCAATTAGACAAGGAGTGAGTGTTGGTAAGGCGGTAATTTGTGAAGTTAACAAATTACTCTTACGTGGTAGAATTTGATAGAGTGAAAGTTTTATGATTTTAATTTATCTTTTTAAAATTTGTTTATTTTATTATTATAATTTTTGTCTTTTTGTATTATTGATTAGAATTAACGATTAGACAAGTGCCTATTTGTAAAATTCCTATTGGATGATAATTTAATATTCTTTGCATAATACTCCTATTATTTTAAACAAAAATTATAATCAATAACCGTAATTTTTAAATCATCATAAAAAGACAAAAAGAATAATAATAAAATAAACAAAACTAAAAAAGATAAATTAAAATAAAAAAACTCTCACCCTATTAAATCGTACAACATAAGGGTGATATAGCAGTATAGTCCTATTGATAATAATAATAATAATGATAATAATAATAATAATAATAATAATAATAATAATAATAATATTTATTAGTTATATTGATTATAATCACATAAAGGTGAATAATTATTATACTTCTTATATGACACTCATAGTAGAAGTATAATCTAAAGAATTTTGAATAGTAGTTTTTAGTCTCATTTGAAAAAAAAAATAGGTGTTTATATTTTTTTGAGCTAGTATATTTAGTATTATTGATGTTATTTTGATTTTTCTTGGCAAATTTGGCTTTTGAGTTTTAGGAGTAGGTTTTATATATATATTCAGTCCACATTGACATATGTGCAGCTTTTTAGTGAAAGAATACAATCAATTAGTAACCTGATTTGAATATTGGGATGTACTAAGATTGGAATTATTTTTGTAACATTTGGGTTCATATAGGACATACTTTAGAGTTTAGACGTATAAAAATCCTCTAATGATCATCATAATCTTAAACTTTTTATATAATATGTTGAGAAAATAAATATTAATTGTAATTATTTATATGTAATTTTATTAGAATTTTAAAATTACATGGAGTATTATTTAAAAGTCTACAACTTAAATTACTATAAAACTTTTACTCTGTTGGACTTAGTAATAAAAAAGATTTGTAATGTAAATTCATAAAATGTATCATATTATTCTTATAGTAATTAATATTGATAATAATTTTTTTTCATTACCATCTAAAACTACATTTTAAAATAATAATACGTTAATTCTTCATCTTTTATAAATTTTTATTAAAATTCCGTTAAATTTTCATTATCATTTATATAATTAAATATCCACAGTGAAATGAGCATTAAGGATCTTTTGGCCAGTTGAAGGCTAGTTACAGCCTAGAAGATACTAGTATGTGGTACACAAATTGTACGACAAGGCGGGTATGAGAAATTCCAACAATGGCATTGTCTAGCTTGTCGACTCATGCAAGTCGTAAACTTTAATAAATGACACTGTACCTTGCACAATAGTCATGCAATTCTTATTTTTTTTAATGTATAACTGAATTTCCTGTCCCTATTATTCATTTATTTGAAGAATATACATAAGGCAAATGTTTGCAAGCGATCAAAAATTTTACTTCATTCGTTACATAATACTTGTTATTGATAGTTATATTTTTCTATGCAATATATCACACTCAGTAACAAGTATTATGAAACGAAGGAAGTATAAACTTAAATTCGTAATTATTTTTATATTTTTTTATAGAAAGTAAGGTAAATAATTTCTACACATATGTAAAAGGAAAGAAAAATTAATCATTTATAAAAATAGTTAAAATTAAACTTCTATTATAAAAGTACAAGGGAAAATTTTTCGCCACTAGTACACAGCTTATTACTCCTAAATCATAATTTCATAACTATATAATTACTAAAAGTAAAGGAATATATTTGACCAATTAACATCTCCCATATACAAACTCTAAATAAAAGCTCATAAAAGACACACTTTAAAATTTACGATTTGTCTAACCTATGTCACAAGGCATAAGATATAAGAGATATTAATTACGATATTTAATTTAATTTACTTAATTTAAGATGATTCTAAATTCTTTTAAGAGATGTAATTTCTTATGAATATTAGTGAATGTAAGTAGGAAATTATTTTTAATTAGTTTCCTAAATAAAATTGGTTAAATGAGATCCCTATGCCATGAATGCCGGTGTATCAATAGTAGATAAACCCTGGAATTCAAACCATTTACTTAAAAGAAAATTAACAGGAGCAATAATAGTCCATAAATAGCAGTAATGAATATAATTAGAAAGTACACTTAAAATTAAAAATTTCTTAAAGGAGTAAAAGTCCCAATTATTAAGTGAGTCAAAATATTGAAGTTTGTTCAACAGCCAAAAAGTCACCAACTCCTCAAAGAGCCAAGGGCAAAATCAGAAGATACACTGTTTACTTTTAAAGATCATTGATAAATAAAGTTCTTTACCTAAAACATATTTTTGACACAATAAAAAAAGGAAAGTCAAATCCAATTATATGATTTTTAATTAAAAAAAAAAAAAAGCACCAAACATCACCATAATCCCTCACTAGATTTTTCAGAATTACTAAGATTTTGTCTACAAGTAAAAAAGTTCTTTTCTTTTGCAACTTGCTCCATACTTCTGTAGTCTATTAACTATTTCTTCAATAGGGGTACCTATTTTTTAATAATATTATATATTATATTGAATTATTTGAAAATTTACTTAAAAGCAAAAATATGTACCCACTTGCAAAGTTATGAAAGCATTAATGTATTTTGAGAGTAATAATTATAATTATATTATTATAATCTATAAAAATTTGCTACATTTTAATTTTTAACGCTATCTAATTAACTGATTTAACTATAAATATTTTTAATTATACATAAAAATAATATTAATAATTTTTACGTTGGACAAATTAAATAAGATTATATTTGAGTCAAAAAACAATTGTTGCAAAATGTTATGGATATGGTAGATATATGATACATATATAATTGAATTTAGATTTTTAATCAATATATAAATCATTATATTTATTGCAGCTTTCGGAATTTATATTTGTCTAATATTTTTTATTCATTTACTACCCTCGAACACTTTATAATCTCCTTAAATTGTAAAAAAAATATGTATGTTTTGATGCATTAGTTTTTTTTTTTTTTTTTTAAAGAATTTAGAGTACAATATTGTTCTAGAATAATGAGTCAATAAAGGATTTTAGACTTCCAGCACATGAGTAGACTATCATTGACTAAAAAATCACCATTTTGACAAGAGAAAGTTAAAATATACTTCTATGATTTTATCATTATAAAAAATATACTTTCAATTGGGCGTTTGTGGCTCAATATATAGAACAGTTACATGTTGAGTAGAAGATTTGAGATTCAATTCTTATTGGGTGCAGGTATCAACTGAGAGGTTTCTTGACTGCACGTAACCTTTTTACTCCCTCATTGAGGGGAACAAATATGGCTTATACGCATCTTTCAGGAAAAAATACCCCCTATTCGGACCCTGCCTTATGCGAAATACTAAGAATGTCCTTTACTTTTACTTTTTTAAATAAATATACTCTAATAATTTATAACTACAAAAATATAATGCCAAAAATAGAAATTGGCAAACCATGCCATGATATACTTATAACTCATTTTAGATTTTTAGGTAAGTGATCACAGTCTATACAAAAAAAAGGTAAGTGATCACAGTTGATTTAAGCTAAACATCTAAAACTAATATTGATTTCACACTTTACAAAGTTTAAAATAATACCCTTATTTATTTATTTTTAAATATAAAAACAACAGTCACAGTCAAATTCAGTTACACTACGTTTGATTGTTCGTATTAATTGGCGCTGAAATATAAAATTTTAAAATATAAATTATTATTTCTTTGATAATGTAACTTTGACATAAAAAATTTTTTTCCCCATAAATTTTTATTACTACCTTATCAGAGATGTTTAAAATGACTTGACAATCTGATAATAATCCGATCTTATAATAACCAAACTCGACTTTACGTTGACTTTAAAATTTATTTAAAATTATGTAAAAACTATCGTGAACGCAAAACACGATTTTTAATCGAACCAAAACACCTGACCTAAAATCGATCGCAATGAACACCTCTACAGATTACATCTAATACCACATTTTTAATGGTAATGCATTAAATTTAACTTGTGAAGAAAATAAGATGATTGATATATATAAGTATATAACAAACATGATTATTAATTTTGTAAATACATTTTACAACTAATTTCACTCACTTTTTATTATCATTTCCACAATTTATTATTGAAACTAATCACAGACTTTAAGATATTACAATGATTTTCTCCATTTTTAAACTGCCAAAACATATTTTTTATTATTTCCAATGAATGAACTATATAGAAAGTAGATAATCTTACCTATTCATATTTATTCATACTTCCTCTGTTTTGAAATATTTGCTAAATTACGGTTATTGACACTATTTATCATTTAAATTTATTTTATATATTGTGGTTAACATATAAGAAAAAATATGGGCAAGCAAGATTTTGTTTAAATCGTCTAATTACATATTTTCATAATATTAACTTTTAGTTATGATTTTTAGATGTGTATAATTCAATATATTAATGCTCAAAATAACACATTATGGAAATGCATAAAAAATCAAATACAAAGTATAATAAAATGGCAGATTTCCAGTAACTAGTGTTGTGCTTTTCATTTACATATTCAACTTAATTAACTCTTTTCATTTACATATTCAACTTAAATAACTCTTTTCATTTTAATATAATGCTAAAATAGTAGTATATTGTAATAATTTATATTAATATTAATATTTCTCTTATTTTATAGAAAATTCTCAATTTTATTTTTATTATAAATGTAAAGATTAATGATTCATTACTTTTATTAGTAGCCCACCACTAATTAAAACTTGAAAATTTCACCCTATAGAAAAGTAAAATAAATAAATAAATTTAAAGATTAATGATTCATTACTTTTATTATAATTTATTTATTTATTATTTATTGTTTTTACAATTTCTAGAAGAGAAAAATGGTTTTAAATGGGGTATAAATTACTATCGGTTCGCTTTCCAATACTACTTAGCGCAACCCGATTCTCCTCTTCGCCCTTCATTTCCTTTCCCCCCTTCTCTCTCTAAACAAACAAACAAATAAATAAATTCTCTATCTAATAATCTCTTGGAACATTTCATCGATATAACGCCGGGAAATCACCGGAAAATATTTAACATAGCAAAAAACAATCAATAGCCACTTCAAAACGAAGCGTTTTAGATCAAGTTAAAATCCGACGTCGTTTTGGCTTGCCAGAATGAGAAAGAAGGGGTTTTTCCTTATATTTTTGGGGGTTTAAAGAAAGATTAAAAAAGAGAATAATTTGAAATGGGTAAAGTGGGATTTGGTTTGGCGGTGGGAATAGCGGTGGTCACGTGCGCGGCGGCTGCGGTGGTGGTGGGAAAGAGGGTAAGAAGTAGAAGAAAATGGAGAAAAGTAGTGAATGTTTTGAAAGAATTAGAAGAAAGCTGTGGGACCCATGCTAATAGATTGAAACAAGTTGTTGATGCTATGGCGGTTGAGATGCATGCTGGTTTAGCTTCTGAAGGTGGTTCTAAGCTTAAAATGTTGCTCACTTTTGTTGATAAACTTCCTATTGGGTATCTTTTCTTTTTTTTTTTTTTTTCCTAATCTTTGTTTTCTCTGTCTTATTTGGTATGATATTGTTTGAAAGTGAGAATTTTGATTGGGCATGTGGAGCAAATTCCAATCTTTTATCCTTCAATTAATTGATTTTATCATCTGTATTTTTGGGTTGTTTTTAAAGTACTGAAAATTTGATGATTTACTTCATTTTTGCTTCATTTCATTTTTTCATTGTGATTGATTAGGTGTTTCATGTGTATTTTCTTGATTTTAATTTATTGATGCTATTTGCATTTTAGTTTTTGGGTTTTTTTTTGTGAAAAAGATTCATTTGGGTGAAGTATTGTCAATTTTATGACTTAGCATACATTGTTGATCACATTGTGAAACCTTGATAGTTTTTCAAGTCTCTGTGTAATTTCTTGATTTGAATTTTTTTTTTACTGTTTTGTTGTTTTTCATGATGGTTAAATATCTTATTTTGTTTGTTAAAAAACATAAAGATTCGATATTGGTAAATAGCAACATGGGTGGGTGGCTTGATCTAAATTAGTTAAATTTTTTTACATAAGAAATGTAGATGCTTGTTGATGTATGAAGTTGGTGAAGTCCCACTACATATGTTTAAAATACATGAAAAAAGAAATTTCCAGAATGTGATGTATTCTGTTTGTTCTTTGATTAACAATGTACTATTTCCTGTTCAAGCAGGAAAAATGAACTGCTCTTTTTAGTTTTTACCATTAATTTTCCCTCTTGGTTAAGGGCTTCATGCTATTGGAATATAGGTTAAAAGTCTTGGTGGCTGTGCTTGGCAGTTGGCAAATTCCTGGTTTCTTACTTATGTACAAATTTTTATAGTATGCGACACTGTCTCATGATTCACTAATCTCCTTGCGAATCAAAACAACAAATCATAGTCGGTTTTAGGCTATTTTAGGATCATGCTGAGCGAGTTGCGAATTCAAAAGGTATTAACTGGCAAATTATGTTACACTGGTATGCAAAGATGTAATGTTCGGCATTACAATGTGTCAAAATTCAAACTATGTTTTTCGGGTGATTTAATCGATTTTAGGTTGAATCATTGAATATCGATGTGTTGTTGCTTTATGTTACGCATTCGGTATAGGTGATGCCGAGTTCATTCATGATCATGCTCGCAGTCATATTTCTGTTGAATGTGTGGGTTTTTATCTCTGCAATGACAGCCTGTTGCCATTGAATGTGGACCTCACCATTGTAAAAGGGTAATGTTGGCATTCTTGGAGTCATATTGTCCTGCATACAGTGAATAAAACTGTTATTTTCCCACCCAATTTTTTTTCTTATTGTTTTTTTAGTAAGTTATGGTAGCTTCTTGAAGGTTATTGGTTGTGCATTGTGGACCTTTTGTTGCTTTTTTTACAATGCTGATTCTTGTAAGCATATTGCTTGGTCACAAAGTGAATGCTTGTAATTGTCCTTTAGTTTTCTGTCCTTTATACACTCAATTGATTACTAGCATTTTTTCTTTAGGAGTGAGAAGGGAATATATTATGCACTAGATCTTGGAGGTACTAATTTTAGGGTCTTGCGGGTTCAGCTAGGAGGAAGCAGAGGTAGCATTGTAAGACACGATGTTGAGCGGAAGCCCATTCCCGAGCATTTAATGACAAGCACCAGTGAGGTTGATGAAATTGTCTCTATTTTCCATCCCATATTGTGGTTTGGACTTCGGCATTGTTAAAACATTGGCTTTTTATCATTGCAGGATTTGTTTGATTTCATAGCAACATCACTAAAGGAGTTTTTCGACCAAGAGAAAGACAATGATTCAGATCTCCCTCTCTACTCGAAAAGGGAACTTGGTTTTACATTTTCCTTTCCCGTGAAGCAAATATCAGTTTCTTCTGGAGTATTGATGAAATGGACAAAAGGCTTTTCTATTCGTGACATGGTTAGTTTGTAAGCATTCAATGTTTGCACTCTAATTATACAACTTCTCTAGCATCTTAGACAAGATTAATCCAATCATGTTGCATTTTCTTTTTCTTTGTGATACTTTTAGCCAACTTAATCAAACATTACCTTGACATAACAAGTTATATTAGTATTCTATTTGGGGATGTCTAGACTTTATACTATTTCGTGCCACCTTGGTAACTACGGTGAGGATATAGCTGCTTAAATTTGGTCAACAACAATTGAAACCTTAACTTTTTGTTTTAGTTGTTCAAATGTTCTACAACTTCTAGACTAACTTTCAAACCGTGCTGTTTTTCAGATAGGGAAGGATGTTAGTGAATCCTTGCGCCAAGCATTCTCTAGACAGGGTTTAAATATGCACATCGCTGCCTTGGTAAGCCTATTTTTATAGTCTGTCTTTTTTATTACCCTGTTATTCCCGCATGTCTAAAGTCGGTAATGCACTGTTAAGCAGGCACAAATTGTGTTGATATTAAAGAGTACAACTTTCAATTCGTTGTTGAGCAGGTAAATGATACTGTGGGAACTTTGGCACTCGGACATTATAATGACGGGGACACTGTTGCTGCAGTGATTATTGGAACCGGAACAAATGCCTGCTATTTTGAGCGGGCTGATGCTATCATCAAGTCTCAAGGTTTTCCTACATCGTCAGGAGGCATGGTAACTTTCTTCCGCCATTTTGACTACCATCCATGAAAATAATCATAATGCATTTATATGTAAATTTTTCGAATTTTGAATCAGGTTGTCAATATGGAGTGGGGTAACTTTTGGTCATCCCATTTGCCAAGGACCTTATATGATATCGAGTTAGATGCGGAGAGCCCTAATCCCAACGACCAGGTAAGCAACACCATGGAACTACCTCTTTTGGAGTTGCGATGTTTCTTTCTCAAGATTGACTAGGATTTTCTGAACCAAAGAAGTGCCTTTTTTCTGCAGGGTTTTGAGAAAATGATTTCCGGAATGTATCTCGGTGAGATTGTAAGAAGAGTCATACTACGGATGTCCAAGGAGTCCGACGTATTTGGACCTATCTCTTCCAGACTATCTGAAGCGTTCATCTTGAGGTTATCATTCATCCGGAGGCTGTTATGCCGGCTTTTGTTTTGTTCTTTCCTTGCTCTCTCATGGCCATGGGTCCATCAAACGAAAAAATGCGTACACCCAATTACTAGGATCTAGAAGTTTCTCTTGCACAAAATTTGATTAATATAAGCTTGGATTAGGGAAAACTATTTTCGCGCATGGTACCTTTTATCTTTTAAAGTTGTTTCCTCACTGATTAAATTTTATTTCAGGACACCATTAATGTCCACAATGCATGAAGATGAATCTCCTGATCTGGAAGAAGTAGCACAGATTTTGGACGAGGTTCTTGGGGTATTTTTTCTGACCGAACTACTGGTTTCTTTTAAACAAAATCATGTAATATTTACCTTTTCAACCCGTGTTTCGCTCAGATACGTAACATTCCATTAAAAGTTCGGAAACTTGTAGTAAACATCTGTGATGTGGTAACTCGTCGAGCAGCTCGCTTGACAGCTGCCGGCATTGTTGGGATACTCAAGAAGATTGGTCGAGATGGGAGCAGTGGGGTTGCTAGTAGCAGAGCCAAAGGCCAAAGCAGCAGCAACAAGTTAAGAAGAACAGTGGTTGCAGTTGAAGGCGGTCTATATTCGAATTACCGAATGTTCAGGGAGTACTTAAATGATGCAGTGGCCGAGATTTTAGGGGACGAATTTGCCCCTTACGTTATTCTGAAGGCTACAGAAGATGGGTCGGGCATCGGAGCTGCTCTGCTTGCAGCCACTTATTCATCACCTGAAACTGTTGATACATAAAAAAAGGTGAACAGGATTCGTCTTCTCTTAATACATATACTCCTATATTATGTGTGCATATATATAGTAGCTACATAAAATATAAGTATAGGGCTTTGTACAAAGAAGATGTAGAATTCATTCAGGTCGGTTCATATGTATTCAATTGATATGGTAGTTTCAGGCTTTGGGGGATATTGTGCAGCAGTTAGTAAGGGGTGTCGTTTTTCATCCATTTCTTATCGGTATAGCACAAATGTAATATTTTCTTAAGAATAGTGTATTCATTCATGGTTTGTATGGTGTACATATAGGACAGGTTCTTTCGATCTTGTGGCTCATTCCAACATGCTTGCTCCTCTCACTCGCACCTTAATTCGTACACAAACCGAGCTCATTCTATGGTTTTTCTTGATTTCAAAATGTGCTTCTTTTTTATGTAGTACTTTGTTGCAAGTTTTAGTCGACCTAACAAGGCTCGACCAGAAAAATCTCCCAACATGCTGTCCTTCGTTATATATGTTTGCATAATTTCTCGTGTGAAATGGTCTCACCGTGAGACGCTTTCTATATATGGGTTGAATAGCCCATTTAATAGAATTATTAGCATATGGGTTCTTTGTTTTAAAGTCGTCTCATTGAGAGACAATCTCTCAAGAGTATCTCATATGTTTGAGAGGCTTGTTTTGACATTTGCTGGCATGACCCACGATGTTGCCAGCTCCCAGCTTGTCATTGACTCAAATTCGAGAAGTAACGCACAACTGCATTTGTCTTGTGCCCAAACCGACATTGTACGATTTGAACTTAACAAATAACTACTCCAATGTAACTTGGCCTAATGTCAATATGAATCCAAAAGGACCCAAAATTACCTAGATGCAATTTAACCTAATCTATGACAAAACTAAAATCATATACGGGAAATTGTAATCAATTGAATATAGGTGGGATTTTGAATTGGTGCGGATCGTCTCGACACGACTCGAACGTGACAATGTATGACATGAATGAAAATAGGAAGTTTTAGAATGATTTGGAGCAATTTCGTTAAAAGTGGAAGGAGTATGTTCTTCTATTTTGTTGCAATGCAACGAACTAGCAACTTTTAAAACAATGCTATTGTTCTTACCAATTTAGGAGTATACAATATCAATATATCATTCATGTCTGTCAAAGGTTTTAATTTACTCCTTTGTCAACTTATATAATCAACAGTTCTCACTTTTCAGCCTTACATGAATTCCAGCTATACACGTGATAATGTGTGACATACCATGTGTGTCACATTATATAATCCCTTCCTTCTTTTTGCCCGCCTCACCATATTTATTTCATTTCTATTTTTAAGCTAAAAACTACATTCTTTCTTTCATTTTTATTTTCATTCTTTCGTTATTCTATTTAAAAAGCTCTCACTTCATTACGTTACGTAATGTAGCAATCACCAGAATTTCAAAGGAATATTGAGTTGTAACTTGTAAGCAAGGAATTTTGGTTTGAAGTAATATGCCAAATACTAGATTCCACGACACTAATCTCAATATGGGATGACTTAAAATGCCTCATGTATCAAAAGAACAGAATAAAGTTGATACTCATTTGTTCATTTGAATCAAGAACAGTACATACACACTAACTACTGTAATGTCTACTAAACAAACAGAATAAACTGAGACAAAAAGAGAATAAATAAGATGATATCAGCTACTAGTCTACAATTTTTATAAAAATTCATCAAGATGCTAATGAGGGACCATGTTGTTGATGTTCCTATTCCTTTTGTTGTACCCAATGTTGTTCATATTATTATCTTCTCAACTATGGCTTAGATGATGTGAGTTGCCTCAAATTAAACTTGCCCAACTCCTTGTACTTCTCGACAACACCAATCAAGCATACAGTCTGGATAAAAAGCGAAAAAAGCAAGTTCGATGATAAGATTCATTCAAAAGAATCAATCGGAAGTTAACTTAGGATAGAACAAGATCGACTACCTTGACGATTTGGACTATTATAGTCTTCTCGGGATTTTTGAGATCTACTTTGTGTGGTCCAGGAACAGATTTTGCAACAGCATCTATAATCTTCATCCTCTCGATGCCAGAATTGGCGCGAGCATCGTATTGAACAGCGAACTGCAGAGAAGGATTCAAAACAAATCAGTCTTTTGATCCATAAAAATCTTATCAATAAAGTCGATGGAATTAAAATCGGACTGGATTGTAAACTTTATATCAGGAACAGATGCAAAGAGGTATCTTTAGATTCCCAACTTAAAGTTCATACTGTCTATTGAATGTCAATAATTCCTGCACTAATATATAGCTTCTGTTTCCATCAGAATTTACCAGAACGTTGGGCCAAAAAGCTCAAGTGCCAAAGTATGCATTGTTTGTAGTGTAACTAGCTTATTTTGATACAATTAGAGCTTGGGTGGTCAAACCCGCTAATGCTAATGTTTGGTAAATTAGTTGGTTGAAACTATCTTATTGTTATGAATAAGTTACTTTTTAACAAGCTGCTCATAGCAGTGGGTTCAAAATCAGCCACTGTAACAAGCCATCAGCCGTTTGCCAAACACCCTCAATATGCCGGCTAATTTGCTTTTTGAATTCGCAATTCACTCAAATTGGCCAAAAGCCCAAACTTCATTTTGCAAGAAATTTAACGAATCATATGAACATGATGGTGCTATAATGATAAATAACACAGCCTGTGCACAATGTGTGAAGCTTATTAGCACAAATACCTTTACTGGTGCTTCAGAGTTTGCGGGGAAGTACTGTTCAACTAATGGCTTCATGGCTCTTGAGATTTCCTCTTCAGAAGCATAACATGAGAGTTCTACCGGTAACACTCTCAAAAGAAACCTACGGAAATGAAACATTTTGAAAATGTTCAGCAAATATTATACTTGTTTGTGATGCATCAAATAATTATGCTAAAGGGGAGTGACTTAACCTGGACATATGCTTCTTTGTTTTTGAAGCAGATTCCATGAGCTTCTGTACAATGGATACAGGGCCAGGGTCTCCTTCCCTTCTCCGCATTTGAATAAAAATAACACCATTACATCCAGTATCAGTCTTGAAGAAACGTCGCTGATTCAACAAAAAAATATAGATTTCAAACTCACGTCGAATAGGAACACATATAAAACAATGATAATAGTTTACAGCATACTATACATTCATTTATTTTTCTCTTCCTTCCCGGAAGCAAAATGGGGGATTTTAAGGGAATTATTTTTCTATTTGTCGTATTGACTCACCTTGCTTTTATCTCCTAATTCCTGGAGTTCAGCTTCAAGCAATTGATCAATAGATTTCTCTGCACAATCATTGGTGCTTTCTATCTTATTGGTATCACAACATTGTTTCTTTTCAGGCGGTTCATCTGTCTCCTGGCTTTTCCCATCAACCGGTTTACCGAGGCCCTCAGCATCAGCATCAGCTTGTCCAGATACAACCTCACCTGTCGAATCAGCCTTTTCTGCAGGATCCGGAACTTCTATTTTATTTTCAACATTTGCATCATTTCCAGTAGGCCTTTCCGACTGGTTCTCCTCTTCACTTTCATCATCATTATCATCTTCTTCATCATCAGAAGAATCTGAGTATGTAAATTTTATTTTCTTGTTCAAGGGTTTTTCAGGTGCTGCTCCTGTCTTAGCACTTGAATCCTTCCCATGAATCAGCTCATCGAAGAACTAGAAAAAACAAAGACAGTACTCTTTAAGAATACACAGACGGAAACAAAGACAACAAGTATGACAACATAACATGATAGAAGTCTTCACAGAGAAATTGACAAAACATAAAACCATTATTTCAGTTTAATACAGTGCATTCATTGCATAAATGAGCAACATTGAAGCATTATGAGCAAGAAAATGAAACATACAAAATCACGCTGAAATAATAAGCACTCTAGGGCATAAAGATTCAGTCTTTATCCCTACAACAAAGACAGCGCACTCATTGCATAAACTTCTATGAACTAGGATGAAAAACAATAAGAATAAAGCAATAAACAAAGACACAAAGATGTACGAGGTCACCCAATGTGTGCTACATCCTCGGTGGTGGTTAGATTGATTGTATTATAGAGAATAACAATGGAATTATTCAAGAACTCACACAATGGAGATATTACACTTAGAGAAGAAGAGAAGAGAAAGAAGAGAGTTTGTATTTGGCTTAGGGTTTAATGATAATATAATGTGAGTAGAGACTTCTATTTATACTAAAAGTCAGTTGCTAATGATATGGCAAAAGCCCATAACAAAATGGCCCAGCAAACAGAAGCCGGAGAACGAAACAGTGGCTGCCTCTGATCATTGCTCGACCTGGTCAAGCCAAACAGAAGCTGGTTGAGCGAAGACTGATCTTGGTCGAGCAAGTACCACAGTGACCTACTGATCTTCAGCAGCAAACAGCAGCAGCAGAGTATACTCTTTTGCATTGGACTACTTCATCAACTACACATACACAAGAGGACCCATACACCATCAGACATGATCGCACATGAAAGCATCAAGCTTCCCTCATGGTGCACTCAAGTCACACCAAAGTTCAACACACACAAATAATTTACAGTATATGCATGTTTGCGCTGTATGATTCCGGACCATATGATACATCTGCTTTGTGAAAATATTATCATATTTGTTCAAGTTTTGTTACCTGGTAAATAATTATATGGTGATAATGGTGGAAGTTGACAAGGTTCCTACATTAGTTTTCCCTTTTTCAATCAGTGACTTCAGTTCGTATAGATTGTACTTGCAGAAATACCCAAGACAATATATCCTTGATCTTTAATGCATACGTAAGAAACACGGTTCTTGAAGCTATATCAGATTATATAAGCATATATATGATGAATATGGTAGTTTGATAAGCTCTATTTAACAGTTTTCCCTCTGTCAATCAGTCTCCTTAGTCCTAGTATGAACTACAAGCATAAAAACCCAAGATATTATATCATGGAGCATTCATGCAAACTAAGAAACATTTTTATAGTCCTTGGAGTTATATTTGTGAAAATAATTATGTTGGGGAAAAAATAAAAAGGTAAACAATCAAATGCAAACCCTTTCAAACCAAAAATCTAGACTGAATTTCAAATGATTCAAAATTAACCATCAAATGAAACACATTAAACGAATATAAAAACAAAAAATTTGAACCAATTGAGCCCAAAATAACTCTCATATGTTAAAAATAAAAATGAGCAATTAGGGTATTAAAAGATGAGATTTTGATTAATTCAATTGCATTTCTAAATCAATAAATTAAGAGGAAAACATACAGAGTCAATAACATTGATAGCTTCATGGGAAGCTTGAGTTTCTCTTCCACCATCACAGGTTATAAAGAAACCTTGAACACCTGGTCTTAGTGGGCTTGGCCCCTTCTTTTTCACTGCTTTCTGGTATTAAAAAAACCCACAAAAATCAATCAGTGAATGAAAAGAAATTAAAAAAATAAATCAAAAATTAAAATGAAAAGAATAAAGGGGTTTACATTGTGTGGTAAGTAGCGCCTTTTTCTCTTTTTGCCATCAGTGGGTGCAAGTTTCGGGTCGTTTTCAGCAGCCATGGGAGTTGAGGAGAGGTTCGAGGTGTAAGCGGTTAAATCGAAAGAGGGTTTTAGGACTCTTTTTTGTGCAATTCTAAACGCAGCGTTTTGCTTGTATGTCAGTTTTCTACTGTCCAAGTGAATCCCACCAACATTTGACCGTTGACATGTTATTGGCTCAAATCTTAGATGGATCCGATGAAAATTAGCTAGTGTGACCCATAAATTTTTTGAATGTTCACCTACACCTAATTTAAAACTGAAATAGTAGTGAGGCTCCTTCATTCTTGTAAAATTAAATTTAATTTTATTCTCAAATTCTTAAATAAGACGGTATTACGGTGAGATTTTTTCTATTGGACTAACTCAATGTATACTTACTGTCTTAAAATAATTATTTTTTATAGTCTTAAATTGATCACTTATAACTTTAAACAATCACTTATTTTAAGGAAAATTTATTCTGAATAATCCAACTTATTCGCGATTTTTCTAAAATAATCTCGACTATCGATTAACCATGAATAATCCCATCTATTATTTCATTCAACCCGTGGAATTGTTTGGTTTTTCTTGACCGGTTGCAACAGGTCATTTTTGACTGTTATCCTTTTCTATCTGCTTCCTCCTTAAATACTCCTTATCTCTATTGTTGCAGCAATAAGTTCATGGTTTATCTTTTAATTTTTTTCTTTTTTCCTTAAATCCTCTTCTATCTCATTTCTTTTTTCTGACATGAAAAGCATCACTTATTCCCTTTCTTCTTCAGCAAGTAGTAGTTCAATAGCTGATTTTAGAAATAAACAGCCCAAATCAGTAACTGAATTGTGAAAACAGTAGCTGATTTATTTCAGAAATAAATAGTTGAAAACAGTCCTTAAAATGCTCGATTATTGAAACTTTTGAAATCAATACATGATTTCAAAATCAGTAGCTTTAAAAAGCTGAAATATACTGATTTCAAAAATTAGTAGCTGAAAACATTACCAAGACCAGTAGCTGATGCCATAAACCAGTAGCTTTGGTGTGAAAACAAATAGGAGGGAATGAACAATCGAGAACAAGTTTAAACGGATGTTCTCTTCAATGGTAGATTTGGCAGCAGGAGTGAATGAATGTAAGGAATAAGAAGTGAAAAGGTGTTAGTGGTTGAAGTAAATGTTAATCAGTAATTTTAGTAAAAAGGTAAAAAAAAGAAAATTAAAAATAGCTAATTGGTAGTAGGTGATTTAACAACATTCTCGGTAAAATGAAACAAAAAATGAGATTATTCATGGTTAATCGATAGTTGGAATCACTGTAGGTGTAACATTTGAGAAATTAAATGCTATATTTGTTATGCTTTAGGAGACGACATCATCGAGGAGCCCTTCTAGTGATCGCGGAGTACCAGACTTAGCTTCTTGAAGCGTTCTTTTTGGTGAGTAGTAGTAGTCCCTTAAAGGGTTTGGTTAGACTACATTCTTGAAAATAATTTTTTTACTAAATCTCTTTTGAAATTGGAAATTGTTGAGACAAATATTGTTGTGAATGCTGGTCATTCACGGAGTTGAGGAACATTGTTCCCTGCTCTCTGTTTTTGAAGCGAGTTGTCATTTAGACTTTGACCAGCTTCACCCGAGAGTGACATAGTCATAAAGCTATGGGCACCTCTTAAACTAGACTCCCTGTGCGCTCATAGTTCTAGGAAACTGATGTTGTTTTTAAGCCTTTGTTTGGAAATTAATGTGTTTGTTGTTTTGGATTGTTACTTCTCATGCAGTTTAATTTGACTCTCTGTTGTTTTTAAATTTTTGTTTGTTACAGATCGAAACCGGTTGGGAATAATGGATTAGTGGAAGTGATTAGAGGTTCCAAGGATGTTATATTGAGCTCAGCATTGTGGGAATTTTGTAGTTTTGTTAGGTTTTTGATTAGACTTGGTTGTGTTGGTTACATTGAACTTAAGGTGATCTGTATGTTTACTTTGTGTTTTAGTTAGATGTTTGGTTTGAGAATTATTTGAGTTAGCTACGATAGAGATCTGGTGACCTTTTTTCTCATGTTTTGGAAGTGCGTCTTAAGTTTCTTGGGAAATAAACCCCGTGATGACCTTGTTTACTCTGTTAACGGTAAAACGGGTACAGTAGGAAATTTTGAATAAGTTGAATTATTCTGGGTAAATTTTTCTAATTTTAAAATGATCAATTAGAAAAATAGATACATTATATGGATTCGTCCCAGAGTAAAGCGGTTTTATACAAAACTTGTTGAATTTTATTTAAATGTGTATTATTTATTTTAGCCTCATCTGTTTCAACAATGGTTTGCTTTTTTTTTTTTTAAAAAAAAAAATTTAATTCATAAACTTATTTTATTTTTTATTTCATTTGCATATTTCTTTCATTTACTTATATTTTTATGTTATTTTTTAACTATAAATTAATATTCAAACTCCCAATAAAATGAATAATTTCATAGCAATATACGGAGTAATTTATATACTCCACGTGTGTGTCTGACTAAAATAATAATATTGACATATAATTTAAATATTGTTTTGAAAAAAAAACATGTATTATCTTGATTACATGAAACATGAGTTAGATAAAGAAGGTGGTTGAAGCATATAGTCATGTTGATATTGTTCATATATTTTTACACTCTTGATTCTACAGGGTTGGTTAGCTACAAGTATAGTATAGCCGTAAAGGTGTTCTCAAAGTAATTGTAAAAACATGAAGTATTAGGTAGAAAAGTAAAATAAATTTGTGATTGAAATAAAAAAAAAAAAAATAATAATAATTATGGATGAGAGTTTAAAAAGAAAGTAAATGATAACAAATAAAAATATAACAATTCCTAACGGATTAATTAAAATGGAATAATCCACTAAAAAAAAATTAAAAAGGAATACTAACGAAACGGAAAAGTAATTTCTATCTTCATGCGAGTATCTCCTAAATTTAAACATCTCAAGTATCGACTTTCCCGCGTCGAAAAATTCTTAAACTCTTTTCAATCAGAAAAATTTCCACTGAATTTCTCACCGGAGCTCCGATTATCGACGCCCAGGTTTCCAATCCAAAACTCCTTAATTTTTCTTGTACTAATTTTTTTCCAAATCTACTTCACAGTTCACATATTCAATTTCCCCCTTTTTCTGCGATTAGGGTTTATGTTTAAATCAAAATCTCTAATTTTCAATTTCTCTGTTAGTTGTCTACTATCAATAAAGAAATTATTTTGCTTTTTTTGATGCAGATGGAAACGTTATACATTAAACTTTACAAAAAGTACTCCAAACTCAAGGTGTTTGTTCTTCTCCCTCAATTTTTAGGGTTTGTTTTATGCAAAATTCACGTCATTATTGCTTTCAACATTTGTGGTAATTGACAAATTGTTCGTTTTTGGTGGAATTAGGATGCAAAAGATCACGAGTTAGATCAAGCTAACGTTGAACAAGAACTCAAATTCGTAGAGTTTATGTCTGGTATTTATTTAAACTGTTATAATTATATTTCCCCAATTTACTCCAATTTGTTTTATGTTATAGTTCAGAAAATTAGTGTCACTGGATTCACTATTTGAATTCGCCAAAATTCAGTTTTTTTTTGGCTGGACTGAAAAGATGGCACTAGTTCAAATTATGTTATAGTACAATTAATTTTTTTTCATTTCTGTTAAATTTAATTCTAGTGTTTGTATTACAGAATGCTGTTTATATATGAAAGTATTGGTCTTTTTGCTTGATGTTTGTCCTTGTGAAGTTTACATGAGTCCTGTTCTTCTGTCTGAGCTGATCTGGACTATATAGTGTAAAAGTGAGTGAGAAAGTGATGGCCAATCCTAACTAGAGTTATGGATATTGTTTGAAATAAGTTGGGTTGGATAGGCTTATATTGTTTCTTGTGAATGGTGCTTTATTTACCTAAAATCTAATTTTGTTGCATTGCATTTCTTGGATGAAGGGGCCTATTTCTCCGCAGTATTTTGACCCTGATTGTTATCGTAGCTGCAGAGAATCTAATAAAGCATTTGATGGATGAAAATAAGAGGCTGTCTGATAACATTGATGAACTACGGAAAGATGTTGACTCATTGAGGTATTTATTTTACCAGTTTTAACTTAGCAGAATTTGATTAGCCTCAACATAAGTGTTGTTTTGTTCGGTTGCAGAAATGCTAAAGACGAACAATATGATGATTTTCAGCAGCGTTTGATGGAAGAAAAACAGAAGAGTAAGTATTGTCATGGTTGATTTATATTCTAAATTTGTTGACATAAGTAACTTGTGTCATGAATTGTTGCTGCAAGACATAAACTAATAGTTGAAGGCCAGAAGCTTTGTTTTTGATCAATTATTATAACAAATATTAGAACATACTGAAGTAAATAAGCAATTTCTAATTTGTTTGGATGAGTATGGTTTTGGATGCTGACTATTTATCTGGAGTTGTATGAAGCAGGCTGATGTCATTGTGTGTACTGAGTTGTGTTTGTTTTGGATGTTTAATCCACTTTCTCTAAATTGGATGCCTTTCTTAAGTTTGAATATATGCTCTATATGATTACTGTGAAAAATTCAAGTTTTGATTGTTTTCATGTAAGGCAGTAGACACCTTGACTTGCCTCTTTTGATGGTGGGACTGAGTGCTGGATGGTGCTTTGTTGCCTAATGACTTATGACTTACATCTCTCTGTTCCTCAAATATATGCAGATCAAAAGTTATCTGCCGAGGTTGAGGAGTTACGCCATTTGCAGCAAGAAAGACCACATTCTTGCAATAGAACTGATGGGCTTCTTGAGCAAAATATTAACAAAACGCAACATAATTTCTCCTCGTCGTCCGGTCAATCCAATGAATCATCCATGAGAATGACTAGGAAACGTGCCAGACTTGCGATGGAGACTAATTCTTCCTTTAGCCCTGCACCAGTGAGTCCTCAAGAGTTGCCAATTACGAAGGGAACAAAATCAAATCAGCAAAAAGAAGCTCCTCTTGCATATTCACAGGTAATTGTTTGGTCCTATTTTTAAGGAAGGACTTATTTAATTTTCTGAACTAAGTTTTCCAAGTGTGAACATGTAGCCAGAGTGCTGTCAAAGTAGCATCGATAATGAAGGTGCGTGCCGTCTATGGAGTTACTCTACCATTCGAGTTGAGAATTTCTCACACTTGTGATTTGTAAATTCACTTGTTTGCATCTTGATCTGTGTACTGTTATTGTAACAGGTTCTTGCAAATGCCTGTTTCAAAACTTTGTTGAGTGCCTAACTGGCATGAAAGTCTCCATATTTAATCAGCCGGAGGGAAGGGGTATACACGCAGTTCATCAGTCCAGTGGTAATTTTACAGGCATACACACCCTTGTTGCGGGACTCTTTTCTCTTGACTAACTAGTTCAATAACCTTTGTTGTTTCCTTCATAAGGGCTTACATTATGATAAAATTTTTATTATTGCTTTATTTGCAGGATATTCATTTAATTTGACATGGCTGAACAAGGTTTCCTGGGGTGAAGAGTTGTTGTGCCATGTTACCTCCTTGGGAACGTTTGCTAATGTTGCTCCTGAGTGGATGCAAGAAGATATCATCTTCAGCATGAGCATGTGCTCCATTTTCTTTGAGAGGTTATGTCGTTTCATCAGACACAGATGATTCTCGGTTTCAATATCAGTATCCACAACAACACCGTTAAGCTTTGTGTAATTTCTGTCCCCGTGGCAATATTTATATGCGTTCAATGTGATGAATGTAATAGAACTTGAGCGTCTTAAAAAGTAGTCGAACTCATGTAAATTTTTTCTACTTCTAGTGCTTAATCCTACTTCGCTTTTAATGTTGTGTTTCGACATACTTCTAGCTGATTTGTGCTTTGGTGCTCACTGGCTCACTGCAGATACTAGACAGTGTCCTACTGGATTCTTCCATGAGCAACTTACAAAATACTTCTTGTGTTTCTACTTATAGTTTAGAGTATTGATTTAAATTTTGTAGTAAAAGTTGAGTCATCAATGAAGATCTTTGCGATGTTAAGGAATATTGATATCTTGCATTTACAAAATACTCCTATTAATTTGTATCAAATTCAATTCTCTTTGAAAACTGCATCATATCAAAATACTAATGTAAATATTGTATGACTCTTTTATTAATGAATTAAAATTAGAAAAAAATATAGTATTTTGAAGGAAGTAACAAAAATAATAAAAAAGCTAGGTTCTCGTAATAACCCTAACAATTTACCCGTTACTTTTTGTTTGTCCACTTTAGAAATTTTCATTTTAGGAGAGAAAATTTAAACAATGTTTTTGAGTTATACATACATTGAAGATAAACTATATTTTATGTGAGATTTGTTAGATTCATTTTAATGTAAAATTTTTTATATTTTTGATGATGTATATTTACAGATATTAATGCTCAAAATTCGCTTTAAAAATCGGGTAAAAAGGTAAATAAATTAAAAAATAGGAATAGATGGAATAGTAAATTTGATATGGCATAACTTGGAAGTATCAAGCTACTTGTTCCATATTGAAGATTGCTTAACTATAAATAAAAAAATGTTTTGTGTAATTAAGACAGCTTATTAACAGCCTTAGACAATCCCACTATGAGCACTCTTTATTCCAAAATATTTGCAAATTCATGATCATGATGTCAGTTTAACTAATCAAGAATACAAAATAAAAGACCAATTCTATAAATCCTTTTTTTAACAATTTACTTTTTCTTGAACAAATCTTGGGAAATATTAAAGAATGTGTGAACTGTGAAGCAATTCTTTATTTTAGACAGTCTTTTGCCCAACTGATAATTTAGAAAACCCACTTTCACAAGATATATAAATAGAATACATATATTAATATAACTTTTTATGGATATAAATAAAAGCTTATCCATTTTTTACTTATACGTTGTCTTTAAAGCGTGTTGTAAGCCTTTATATTTAAAAATATTTATTAAAAATTATAAAAATTATATATTTAAATTTAATATATCGAAATGAATCTAATAAAATCATACCAAAATATATTTTAACACATGTTTAAGTTTTCTATCACCTTATATTAATATTTTTATGTAAACAAACTTTTAATGAGGAAAATATTAAATAATCATCCGAAATTTAGAGCTAATAAATAGTGGTTGATGATTTCAACATTGTCAAAAATATATGTACTGAATTTTATAGATTGTACGGTCATACACTCAAACTTTTACCTGTTCTTAAAATATATTACTACGTAATAACTTGGTTTGGTTTTGAAAGTTAGTAACATTTCTAACTATGAATATTTGTTAAAAGTAATATATGATTGATGTTTGATTTAAAATTAAAATAGTTATTATTATTTAATTAAGAGTAAGTTATTTTCTTTAAAAAAAAGTAAGTTATTTTAGTTAGTTAATGAAAATATGAGAGTTAGTGGGACATGTTGACCCATTAAATTAGTTGCTAGAAATATAAGAGCTAGTGGAATTATGTTGACCTATTAATCATTACAGTATTTTAAAGCAATATAGTAGTTTTACGTTTATTACTCAACTATACTTATTTCTTGTAAATTTTTTCCCCAACAATTTCAATTGTGACCCGTTTATTCAAAATAATCACTAAATTCGATTGATTTGAACTATTCATATTATTGAAATAACTTTTTCAATATAATCCGAAATTGTGTTCAATTTTTAAAATACATTTTCAATTTTTCAGGAAAAAAACACATGAGAAAATTACGCATTCAATAGAATGAATTATTTTGAGTTAAAGCATATTAGAGATAATTGAACGAATGAATTATACTTGTAATTATTTCTAATAAATTTTGCTTTCTTTTAAAGCTTTTATTTTAAATGCTATTTAATTCTTGATATAATTGACTCTTTATCTGTTAAAACTATATAAAAGTTAATGAAACAAATCAAACTCATTCATTATGTTTTTCTTATAAATTGAAAAGAGTACAAAACAAGATAGATAGGAAAATTATACTCCCTTCTATTCAATCCATTGTTTTAATTTTTTTGTCACAATTCACTTATCATTTTCAATATAATAATTATTGATATTAACTTTTTGTAATTTTTAATTAAAAACAATTAGAAATATTAAGAGTTAAAATGTTGCCTCAAGAAGTATGAAAAATTAAATGAGACTAATGGGTTGAACAAGAGGGTGTATTTAGAAAAGCGGAACATGTACTATATAGCTATTGAGTGTACTTTCAAAATTCAACTCACACATGAAAAGTAAAAAAGAGTTGACAAACATATAAATGATCAAACACCAAATTAGCATGAAACATTTTAAAAAGGAGCCCAAAAACAAAACCGTACATGCTCGTTCTAAAACAAACAATATCATACTAATAGGGATCATTCACGACTTGAGCTCAACAACACCAATTCAATCCACCAATTAAACTTTTTTTAAGCAGGCCAAATTGTGAGTACAGGATGGATGATTGATAAGTTTTGATTAAATTAAAGTCATAATCATGATGCAAAATTATGGACTAATTCATATATTTTGGTATGAACCCAATTTTTTAATCGTTCTCAGATCATATTAAGAGAAGTAGAGAACAAAAAATGAGTTAAAATGCTGAAAGAAATGGACAAAAAATATTATTTAATTTGATTTTTATTTGATCAAGTCTTGGTTAATATTTTTGATCCACTTGAGAAATTTTTCTAAGTACTATTCTAAGTGGTTGGTAATGTGATAAGGTATGATGTTTAGAAAGGTTGACATTTTCAACAATAAATTAAAAAAATAGAAAAATTAGTTCAACAAGATGAAATGTTAGCTATATAAATAGCATGGATATTCGAAGTTCAAAGCAAAATTAAGAAACAACCTAAATAATAACATCCAAGAAGCAAAGAAAGTAGCCAACAATAGAAGTTCAAAGGCGCAACACAATGGCCAACATTTTTTGGCCAGTTCTTCTTTGTGCTTTTGCACTCGGTCCATTACTCACTACTGTAGCTGCAGACTCGTACGATTACAACTACTCGCCATACTATAAGTCTCCAGCTTCATACTCGCCCTCGTATTATTATAAGTCTTCATCTTACGATTATAAATCTCCTTCATACTATTATAAAGCTCCGTCATACGATTATAAATCTCCTCCGTATTATTATAAAGCTCCATCATACGATTATAAATCTCCTCCGTATTATTACAAAGCTCCATCATACGATTATAAATCTCCTCCGTATTATTACAAAGCTCCATCATACGATTATAAATCTCCTCCGTATTATTACAAAGCTCCATCATACGATTATAAATCTCCTCCGTATTATTACAAAGCTCCATCATACGATTACAAATCTCCTCCATACTATTACAAATCTCCATCATACGACTATAAATCTCCATCTCCATATTATTATAAATCTCCATCATACTATAAGTCTCCTTCATACGACTATAAATCTCCATCTCCATATTACTCGCCCCCCAAATACTACAAATCTCCAGTATACAAGTCCCCATCTTACGATTATAAATCCCCAGCTCCATACTATTCCCCTCCGTACAACTACAAATCTACGTCATATAAGTCTCCATCTTACGACTACAAATCTCCATCACCATACTACTCTCCTCCGGTCTATAAGTCTCCGTCATATGATTACAAATCTCCATCTCCATATTACTCACCCCCAAAAGACTACAAATCTCCATCTCCATATTACTCGCCTCCAAAAGACTACAAATCTCCAGTTTATAATTCACCGTCATACGATTACAAATCTCCATCTTACGACTACAAATCTCCATCACCATACTACTCTCCTCCGGTCCATAAGTCTCCGTCATATGATTACAAATCTCCATCTCCATATTACTCGCCCCCAAAAGACTACAAATCTCCAGTTTATAATTCACCGTCTTATGATTACAAATCTCCATCTCCATACTACAAATCTCCATCACCATACTACTCTCCTCCGGTCTATAAGTCTCCGTCATATGATTACAAATCTCCATCTCCATATTACTCGCCCCCAAAAGACTACAAATCTCCATCTCCATATTACTCGCCCCCAAAAGACTACAAATCTCCAGTTTATAATTCACCGTCCTACGATTACAAATCTCCATCTCCATACTACTCACCCCCATACAACTACAAATCCCCGTCATACAAGTCTCCATCTTACGATTACAAATCACCATCACCATACTACTCTCCCCCATACTACTACAAATCGCCAGTCTATAAGTCCCCCTCTTATGACTACAAATCGCCATCTCCGTATTACTCACCTTCATACAACTACAAATATCCATTATACAAGTCTCCAATTTACAATTACAAATCTCCATCTCCATACTATTCACCACCATACTATAAATCTCAACCAAACTACGAATACAAGTCTCCATCACCTTACTATTATGAGTCACCCACATACTCCTACAAATCTCCACCACCTTACAAGTATGAAAACTACTCGCCCTCATATTCTTACAAGTCTCCACCACCATACTAGAAGTCTACGGCCACTTCATTACTATTAAATTTTCCGTTCCCCTATGAAACAAATAAAGTTTTATGTTTAAATTAAATAAAAATCCTTCATAAAAGTGCTACATATTCTAATCTCTATGAATTAGAAGAAAATAATTGTTAACCTTTGTTTATTTTTCTTATTTGTTGTTGTTTTTTATGTTTAGAATTGACGTATTAATTTACTATGCGGTGTATTTATGAATTTATGGAATCAAATATTGATCTTTTAATATTAGTGTCTTCACTCCTTTAATGCACTAGCTAGACTAGATAGATGTATGCTGCATTTTTCAGGTTCAAAAGAATATATTTAACATCTATCATATACTTCCAAGGCCGTACCAGGGCAAGGGCAAGCTGAGCCTATGCCCAGGGCTCACCAAAAAATGTATAATAATACTTTTTTTATATAATTAGGGCTCATAATATATCTCTCGCTAGGGCCTCTAAAATCTTAGGGCCGACCCTTTATATTTTCTCTGATTTTTAATAGTTGCTACGTACACTTCTGTTTTTCATGTTATCCAATGTACGATTTTAATCTTTAACATCTTTAATTTTGTATGATAAAAAATTCTAAAAAGTTAAAATTATGAAAATATGCATTAAGACGAATCATATAAGATTTCACATGACTATGCTTTACATTATAACTGGAAAAATATATACCAAATAAAATCAATTAATGAACAATAGTTATTTTAGAAATTGTAGCAGCTATTAAAATCCAAATGAAGTATATTCATAAATATATGTGCTAACATTTTAATAGCAATAAATTGAACTAGCATACAAAGAAACCCATAGCGAAAGTACAATTCAACAAAATACACTTGCTTTGACTAATTTAATTTAATAATTATATTTATAAATGATATCAAAACATGTAAAGTTAAAGGTTGACTTTTAACTGAGTTGGAAGTATTATCGGTAGAATCAATTCTGTTTCTATACTTTTAAAAATTAAGGTGCTAACAACATATCCGTACGTATACTAGATTCAAAACGGACTATATCACAATAATGCGTTACACTTCCTTCTAACGTGAACAGGAATTTCGTCTAGAAGGCCATTTTAATACAAGTAAAAGCTAAAATAACGCAAGAACACACAAAACCAACGTTTTAAGTATCAAGAAAAACAAATTAAACATATATATACATGTCTTACAAATCACCATTTTCATGATCAACTTTGTTTGTGGCTTCCTTCCAACGATAAAATCTATCAGAATAAATTTTCTCCCAACCCTCAACGGATTCGTCCCGATTCTCCGACCAACGATTGTCGATTGGAGGCAAAGGACAATCACCCTTCATAAACAACCGAATGTAATGATTTCCTATTAGAACAATGGCAAGCTCAGCCTTTGGTTTTGTGACCCCAAATTTAGCACGAAGAGGAATTATCGTCCTACAACCATCGTCTAATTTCTCATTTTCGTCAATTTTTCCTTTATACGATATAACAACGTAATTAAATTTGGTTGCAATTGCAAATAAATCATCCGCATGCATCCATTTTTCTTTCTTAAATTCTCCGATTTTCCATTTAATTCGTTCTAATGCGACGTTAAATGAATCATTTAAATTTAGTCCATAGATACGCTTAAATTCTAGATCTGCAACATAATTCAAAATACTTCAAATATTAGCATATATTGCATCATCACGTAGCCCATTGGGCGGTTGGGGTGGATCTAGTACTGTTTGTGTGATAATAGTGAGATCAAATGACATCACTTAGAGTAACCTGTAATCTATAAGTTTTCAGCTTGTTTTGTGTGAAACCATCTCAAGATTAACTCATATAAATAGTTTATTTCAATAATTAATCAGTTTACAATTATAAGTGATTACTCTAACACACTAAAATTATAAGATGAATTCATACAATCAACTCATTTTTCTAATTAATCGATCATTTTTCTATTTGATCTCTTTACGGCCTGTTTGGTTGATGGTAATGAAGTAATGGGAATGAAATGTTGTAATGGCAATAGTAATGAAGGAATGGATATGAGAATTGGTAATGAAGATTTTTTTGTTTGGTGTGCATGACTAAAGAATGGTAATGGAAGATAATATTCCATTGATTGCATTTGGTTGTTAGTAATAAAAAATGGTAATGACTCTTAGTTTCATTATTGTATATTTGTATCTAAAAACATTATTGTATCTAAATTATTCTATCTAATGATTCTTTTTTTAATAATAATATTTTTTTGGATAATTACATACATTACCTTTTTTTTCTTCATTATTTTTTTCTTCAGCTCAAAACAACATTATCTTATTTTATTACCACAGTAATACTTCATTACCATTACCGCCTAATACCATGTTGTTTGATGGTAATGAAAATGGCCCTTTTTGGTAATTTCATTACCTTATTTTATTACCATCCATTACCATTGAAGGCATCCAAACAACCAAATTTTTCATTACTTAATTTTATTATCATTACCGCCCTCTAATACTATGTACCAAACGGGCCGTTAAGGTTATAAATATTTACTTTAAAGTTATAAGTGATAAGTTTAAACTGTAAGTTACATCAAGTTAGTTCAATAGAAATAGCCACTAGAGTCCCTCTCATTTGAGAATTTGTAATTAGTTAATATAAATAGTGTATCACAAATTCTCATATGAGACGCTCTCACGGTGAAACCATTTTAATTGGGTTGGCCCAATATATATTTATTTTTAAAGTGATGACTTTTTATAGTTTTAAACTTATTACTTATAACCTTAAAGTGATCACTTACAATTTCAAAGTCATCACTTAGAGAAATGGGCTTACTTGTATGGATTCGGACTCGTTTCATGGTGAAACGGTCTCATATAAGACAGACTGATAGTGTATCTAGTTATTTAATTTACTTTGTTGGGCGCATAATTTGATATTGGCCCAGATCAAAGCAACTCCGCTCCAATCTCTTCACCCGTATATCTCAAGCCCTTCCTTTGGCCCAACGCTACCAACCAAGAACAACCTAACCCTCATACAGAGTCTGCTAAAAATTAGCCCACTACCATTATCTTTACGGCCCGTTTAGTTGATGGTAATGAAGTAATGGGAATGAAATGTTGTAATGACAATAATAATGAAGGAATGAATATGAGAATTGGTAATGAAGATTCTTTTATTTGGTGTGCATGACTAAAAAATGGTAATGGAAGATAATATTCCATTGATTGCATTTGGTTGTTAGTAATAAAAAATGGTAATAACTCTTAGTTTCATTATTGTATATTTGTATCTAAAAGCATTATTGTATCTAAATTATTCTATCTAATGATTTTTTTTAATAATAATATTTTTTTGGATAATTACATACATTACCTTTTTTTTCTTCATTATTTTTTTTCTTCAGCTCGAAACAACATTACCTTATTTTATTACCACAGTAATACTTCATTACCATTACAGCCTAATACCGGGTTGTTTGATGGTAATAAAAATGGTCCTTTTTGATAATTTCATTACCTTATTTTATTACCATCCATTACCATTGAAGGCATCCAAATAACCAAATTTTTTATTACTTAATTTTATTATCATTATCGCCCTCTAATACCATGTACCAAACGGGCCGTTAGTGGCCTAAATATCACTACTACCCTAATTTCTGCGACAAATTGAAAAAAAAAATCTCAAAAAAATCTTTAGTAAATTTTTAATTAGTAAAATAAATGCCTTTGTATTCAAGCCTTGTCAGGGTTTAATTACTAAATTTTAATCTCAAATGTAAAGAAGGAAGAGGAAAAAAAGTAATGGTTGATGTAAAATAATAAAGTTTACATGATTGAAAAATTAAGGAATAAAATCTTGATCATTTTTAGTAATTATTGATGATTAATGAATGGGTGAAAATTAAATAATGTAAGAGTAAAATGATTGCTTTGGAAATAGATAAAAAAAAAGGAGAGAGGAAAAATGTAATCAATAAGATTTGATCGTATAAATAGTGATGTGTAATGTAAATTTCCCACCAACTGCTCCAAGTAATTAACATGTTATTTCAATATGATTTTATTATATGACTTTTTAATTTGGAGGTCCTGTGTGATTGGGCATTCCGCACCCCTTAAGAACCGCCCATGTTTACATCTGACAACCAAACTAAAAAGAAAAGTCATAAAAATATGATATCACAAAACAATATAAATTACTTATAAAATAAAAATAAAACGCGAATTAAAGTAGAAATTATAGTAAAATCATTCCAACAAATTAAAAATATTGGGCGCAAGTAAATATTGTAATACGAGCTCACCTATAAAGCTGTGTACACGGAGAACAAATTTGGACCATAACTTGCGCTTTTTCTGGAAATATTGAGAGTAGGATTGGTTTTTGAAATGGTCCACGTTGTGTCTAAACTTAACGGCTATCTTGATATTATCTCTGCTTATTTTCAGTACGTCCACCGAATTTTCAAAGCTTTTTGTGAATTTATATTCATCACAAAGATAACTAATAATGCAAATAGAAGATATTAAATATCAATTCATCAACCAGAAAAATAATAAATAAACAATAAATTTAAGCAAGATGAGAAAGCATATTAAATAAAATAATCTTTACTTCTCGATTTTTAGTCTCAAAGTCTTGAGTTTTTCTGCGTCCAAAATTCCAAATTCGAGCTCTTTGTGTTCACTCCAGTCAAAATCAGTCTTGTGATTGATGATCAGTTTGTTGAACAATTCCGAATTTGGATAGATTACTTCTTCTTGTGTTTCAACTTTTAAAAAAATTGTTTTCCATAGGCCAATAGTTCTTACCTCCATCTATAATAATAATAATAATAATAATAATAATAATAATAAATATAATAACAATATTAAATTTAATAACAATTTATTTTGAGATTTAAAAAAACAATTATAATGTTGATAGCCAGACCATAATCTGTGTCATTTGATTAAAAACACTATTAATATTAAATATTATACATAAGAATTATAGTTACGTTTTTTAAAAACAATACATGCCAAAAATAAATTTTTAGCCAACCTTATACGGTTATACAAGAAAATGAAATTCACAAGATAATTAAACCTATCAATTTTTGAGCAAACCAAAAATTGACCTGAGAACCAATAAAATTAAAATTCGTTAGTCAAAACTCATAAGTGCATCATTAAACCAGTCCACTTATGTTATATTTTTGATAAAAAGCTTTTGAGTTTTGGTCAAAAATGTATGTTGTCACTTTGATTTGATCCCTATTTTTTTTAGCAAAAAGTAGTGAAAAGTGAGAAGATTAGAGAACAGGACAAAAAATAAATGAATGCTAGATATAAATGATTAAGATGAAAATAAAACATAAGTTCGTGAATGAGATTATAAGAAGAAGACTATTAGAATTATTGCAAAAAGAGAAAGGGTGTAAAATTAGTATTGATTAATATGAAAAATAATGTAAATTGAGAAGGATATATGAAGTATAACTTGATGAAAAATAATAGATATAGTAACAACTATGTAATTGAATATGAAAAAGTACTCGTTTTGATAGAATTGAATCAAAGAGAAAGAGGATGAGTTTTGAGAAAGTGATAATAAATAAAGACAGAGAATAAAGTGTGTGGATGAAATTAAAAGAGAGTTAAGATATATGGATGAGATTAAAAGAAAGATGTGAACCATTGTTAAAAAAAGAAATGATGCAAATTAATTGGGACGGATTAAAATGAAAAATGCTTTAAATTCAATGGAACGGAGGGAGTAATAGATAAGGTAACAAGTATGTAATTGCTTGGTGAAAGAGTAGAGATAATAAATAGGATTAATATTGACTAACCATTTTTTGATCAATAACACATAAATCTCCAACATCAAAAGGGTGAATGAAGAACACAAACATAGTTCCAGCAATCATGGCCTTCCAAACTTGTCCAAGTACAAAAATTCCAATTAAGAATGGTGATGCTATGATAAGTAGCACTTTTGTGGTAGATGATCCACTAAGATGTAACCATACTATTACTATTATTATTACTATTATTATGCTTCCCAATCCCATTTTTAGAAGGAAACTCGTAACCTTTGTGGTGATGCTATCTTATCTTTTGGTCTTCTTTTTTGATTTAATTGTTGATCTTCTTGATCATTGATGATTGATGTAGTAATCAAAGTACAAAATATGTTTACACTTTTCTTACAAGTCTTCTATATTTTATTCACATTTTATTTCTCAAATAAGACAGTCTCACGACGAAAATATTTTTATTGGCTGATCCAATATATACTTATGATCTTAAAGTGAAACTAATACTTATTGTTTTAAACTAATCACTTGTAGTTTTAAAGTGATTATTTTTATAGTCTTTTTAAGTGATCATTAGTATTTTAAAATGATTACTTACAAGCATACATTGATTAATTGGATAAATAAGTTGATTGTATGGACTCGACAAAACTTGCTGAACTTTATTTAAATTTAGATTTTTTTTAATCATATTCAACTCCGACAAAAATTAAGATTAATATTAGGTGTATAGGATTAGAATTATGACTATATACAATTTCATAAATAAAGTATGTCACCACTTGTGTCCGTTTCCTAATAATCTATTTTAACTAGTTGCATAATGAAGTATTAATAATCAAAGGCTGAACTTAATCTTTCTTAATTTATACTAAAATGTTATTTTTGAATTTTTTTAATCTATAACGTATAACTATATATTTATGCATGTGAGATTTTATAGAGTTTTTCATACTTAAGTTTAATTATTGCATTGACTTTTTATAATTTTAAAAATATACATAAATATATGTACTAATAATTTTTTGTCACTCAGGTAGGACTAGGGCTGTAAAAACGGGTTAAAAGGTCGGAAACAGGTCGGTCAAAAACACGTTCGGTAAAAAACGGTCGGTCAAAAGCAGGTCATATAAGTCTTTCGGTACCGGTCGGTATCGGTCGGTTTATTCGGTATCCGGTCGAATCCGGTTTTTTTCCTTGGCGGGTGTCGGTCGGTATGGGTCCGGTATTTATCGGTCCGGTCATTACCGGAAACAGGTCACATTCGGTCGGTCAAAAACGGTTTTTTGCAGGTCGTAATCGGTATACAGATCATAACCGGGCGGTCAAAATCGGTAATCGGTCGGTCACAATCGGTATGCGGGTCAGAATCGGTCGGTCACAATCGGTCGGTTTTGGTCAGTATCGGTTCAGTTCAATTTAGTTGAACCGGGATTCAGTTCTGTTCAGTTCAGTTTTGGTTGGTATCGGTTCGGTTCAATTCAGTTAAACCGATATTCCGGTTAATTTGGTTGATATCGGTTCAGTTCAATTCATTTAAACCATGATTTAATTCAGTTCAATTATGTTCCAATTATTCTGTTCCAATTTGGTAAAAAATCGCATCGTGTTGCCTCATAATGTCATTGATCATGCGTTTATCCATGATGGGAATGATATATAGAAGGTGGAACCTCACATCAAGTTTTATAGATGTCGTTAGGTTATGAGTTTTATGACATCAAATTCAACTAATCAACTCTATTTCAACTTTAAGTTTGATTTTAAACGAACTCTATTTAAGTTAATTAATATATTTGATCATAGGTCTAGTTATTTCAACTTGATAAATTGATTATAATTGATATATATTTGATCATATCAGGTTAATTATTTTCAATTTGATAAATCATGTTGTTATCAATGTTGAGAATGATAGAAGGTGAAACCTCACATCAAGTTTTTATAAATGTGGTTAAGTTATGAGTTTAATATATATATTCAACTAATCAACTTCGTCTAAGCTAAGTTAATTAATAGATCATAACATGTTATTACAGTCACAATGTGAGTTTGTTAGATTGTCTTAATAATCTATCTTCATCATTGATCTGAATTGACCCTTGTTAGCCCATGGGTGTGTTATTTTAAGCTAATGTGATCAATCTATCTAATCAATCTAGCTGCCAGCGATCTAAGTTAATTGATTGGTTTTTCATTCTATTTCGTCCTATCTAAGTCAATCATGACAAGTTAACATGTAAATCCATCTACGTTGATATGTTTGATCATAGGTCTGGTTATTTCAACTCGATAAATCGATTATAATTAATTAATATATTTGATCATATCATGTTAATTATTTCTATTTGATAAATCAACTCGTGAATTATTCTAACGATTATCTTTTTGGGTGTAATTTATAGACTTTTCAATTTCAATATAGAATTATATAAATACCAATAACATTATAACATTGTTTTTTTTTGGCAAATAAAATAATAGTTGCATAATTAGAAGTATATATATATATTTTAGAAATAAGAAAGAAAGAGGTTTATTTATTAAAATTAAGAAGTTTATTTAGAAACCATTAAATCAATGAATTACTCATATTTTAAAAAAAAATTTAGTTGTAAAAAAAAAAAAAACACATAAGATTATCCCATTGGTGCACAACCTCAATACATGGATTGTCAACTTGGCAAAAGGCATGATAAATCATAACCCTTCATTTTGAAATCAATTAATCTAAACCATTGATTAAACATACTCTAATATATTTAAAAAAAAAAAAAAAAAAAAAAACTAATATGAACCGTTAGATCAAGGGATCTAATCTAAACCGTTGATAAGCCCAAAACATGCTAACCCTAATTCAATCCCATACCCAGTACCACGCGCCGTGCCAGTTCATTACTTCATTTTCATCTTCCGTTCTTTCTTTCTCTTTCATTTCATTTTCTTGTTCCAGCTCCTCGCAGGCTCGCCTCCATTCTCTCCCTAGCGCTTTCTTCTTCAAATCTGTTCATCTTCACCCTAGAGTTTTAGGTATTTCTACTCCCCAAGTTTAGTTCATTGATTTTCGTTTAATATCTATCAAATCTGTTCATCTTTGTTTTTTGTGTTTAAAATCTTTGTTCGATTTGATTTTGTGTTCTTCCATTTTCGATTTGATTTGATTTAGTCTTCTTCCAATTTTTTTTGTTCGATTTGATTTTGTATTTAATTTTCTGGGTTTAATGTGTTCGTTTAGGGTTAGATTTAGGGTTTTTTGTATTTAATTCAGTCGAGACTCCAGGTACTCCATTTCTTTGGTTTTCTTTAATTTTTCTTTAATTTGGTAGTGATTTCAATGTATTTTGTGGTTTTATTGTGTTGATTGTTGAAGAAAATATCAATATCTTGAAGGAATGATCAATTTCTGTTTTCAATTCTTGTTTTTTAATGTTAAAATACTTAATCTTTGTGGGTACTGGAGTATTGCTGTATTGGTTTTGATTACTGTTCGGTATCGGTATTAGAGGCTATGAATATTTGATGGGACTGATAATTTTTACGCCTATAGCTGTATTGTCATGGTTCCCATTTGTTTCTGAGTTCCAAACAAGGTTGCTGTTCAACCAAGCATTCAGTAGAGGTCTGCAAATCTCGATGATTCTGGCCGGGAAGAAAGATCGTGGCCAAAATATGGGAGACCTATTGAGCAATTGACCTGTAATGAGCCTTGTAGTCATCTGTAGAAATTTTCCTTCTGTGATGTATCAGCTAGTAGTAGTTTTGGGTACTATATAAGTCATTCGCTGCCACACTAAGATTTATCTGACCAGGAACCTCGTCAATGCTCACCCTGCCCCAATGTGAGAAAGTACGAAGATGTGAATCTTAGACCTCGTACATGCTCACCCTGCCTCGAATAAAGAAAGTATGAAAATGTGAATCAGGAGATTGGAAGCACTGGTGAGTGGTTAGTGGTTACTCGTCCATTTACACTGTTGGTGTGTTTGCTGGTTCATATGGGCAAAAACTAGAATAGCAGGTTAAAACTGAAATTGCAAACTGGAGATGTTACAAATGGGAATTGAGATGGAGTATCAGCATCAAGTAGTTGCAAATTTTCTGAAATTTTTGTACTTTGATCATGATATACTTTAGGATTCTTCGTTATAATTGTTTTTAGATTTATTGTATCCACCTCTATAATGGTATATTGATCCGAACGTCTCACTAGTTGCAACCTCTCTTAGGGTATGGTTTGTCATCTATCCTTTCCTAAATTTGATTATAGCTATTATAAGCGAGATATACTGAATATGATAGAATGGTGATGATAGAGATGGTGATGACCTTTACGATGGTGTCAAAATACTTTGCTAATACTATTGATATTCTTTCTAGCTTCTTTGTCATCTATTATCTTTCTTTTGGAGGAAAGAAAATTTTAAGACAAATTATTAATAACCTTATCAAAAAGTCAATTAAACAAGATTGTGGTCTGCTTGTTGATTTCTTTATTTATCTATAAATACCAACTTTCTACAAAAGAAAGAGTTTTACTAAAAGCGTACAGTTTATCTCAATGAATCAATTCAATCAAAAGTTTAAACTATCGGTTAATATATATTAATACAGTATTAATTAGTCAGCAAATTAACCTGAACTTGGTAATTATATTGGTTGCAAAGTATGAACTATGTTTATGCAATTTTGCAATTTCTGAGTTTTGTAAAATTTATACTTAATTTTTTAGAAAAGAAAAAGGCTTTACTAAATTACTGAGTTAATATATATTAACTTATAATTTATATATTTATTTTATAAAAATTTATATTTAATTTAATTTTTATCATATAGAAATAATATAATTAAGTTTAATTTAATTATTTTATATAAAATTTTATTATATTTTGACAACTTAGAAGAATTATGTAGATAAGTTCGGTCCAAAACAGGTTCGGTACAAAACAGGTTCCAGGTTCGGTATAATACAGGTTCGGTACAATATAGATTCGGTCAAAAACGGTCGGTTAAAAACGGGTATTAAGCGGGTCGAAAACAGGTTCCGGTCTGAAAACAGGTTCGGTATCGGTCGGTCACGGTATGATAAAAACAGGTCGAAAACGGTTTTCGGTTTAAAACAGGTTCGGTACCGGTCGGTTTCGGTATGTGTAAAACAGGTCGGAAACGGTTTCGGTTACCATTCGGGTTCGGTAGCGGTCGGTATCTGGTCACTTGTATTCGGTCAAAAACGGGTTCGGTATCGGTCGGTAACAAGTCGGTAAAACAGGTTTCTGACCACATTTACAGCCCTAGGTAGGACGCCCCATTTCACACGGGCAAGCTTTGAAAGTCTCCCAAATTTTGCAAATAGCAAGTCGCTTGTGTCATTGGGGTAAGTCGCTTCTCGCTTGTGTCACTCAAGCAGTTTGCTTTGAATTTCATTCTTTAACACGCATTAATATTTAAATGATAATTTATTTCAAGGATTTTATTTTTTTTATTTTGCCAAATAAAAAAACGGAAGATAGCATATTATCTAGCAATAAGGTTGCATACAATTATTTTCTCAAACTATATATAAGTTGAAGTGATTTAATGACAATGTAATAATAGAATATTGTTAAAAATTTCAGAATAGTATATTCTACAATAATAAGATTATGGACAATTATTTTTCCAAAATAAATCCAAGTTGAAGTCATTTTAAATATAGCTTTGAATTTTAAATGGGAAAAATTATTAGTAATAATACAACCTTTTGCTTATTTCCTTACAATAATATCAAATTTTGATTAACCATGAATAATACCAACTTTGGAGGGTGTTTTCCTATACTATACTTAACATGTTCAAAATCAAACTATAGGAGATTATATGACAAAAGAAATTGGTAAATTAGTTAATAAACTAAATTCGGTATTATTCTAAGAAAAAAAAACCCCTAAATGGTATTATTCATGGTTAATCAATAGTTGGTATCATTATAGGAAAAATAACAAAATATTGTATTACTTACAATAATTTTTCCTTTTAAATATGATGGCATGGCATTGACCAAAAGATAAAGGATCCTCCTACTGTATATCATACTTCTATGTCTTTAAGAGAAAGAATTAGCATGTAACAATCAGAGGCAGTTTCAGAGGGTGTAAAAGTTAAAATGAATGACATTATTAAAATAAGAATATTAAAAAAAAATAAGAACAATAAGTATAAAAAAATATTAAAATTAAGTTAATGAAAAATACGTGGGATCAAAACTGTTATTATAAAAATATTAAAATAAACCTAATAGAAAATAGTGGAAATACAAGCGTAAAAGCAAGTACCAATATTAGTGACAATGACGTTAACTTTAATCATATTATCGAACATGCTTTATCATGTACATTGGAAGAAAGTGGTGAAGGTGTGTTGAGTGTGAGTGGATTAAGGTTCGGAATGATTCATGAGGTGCTTAAAGTTGCTCAAATGAGGCTTCACTAAAGGGTGAAACCATGCCTTGAACGAGGCAAGGCATGGTATGAAGGTTGCTCGAACAAGGCAACATGAAAACTAAGTCAAAGTG